>NC_051423.1:16048155-16098155 GCF_015228065.2 Penaeus monodon | reverse complement strand
ATACTGAGATTCATAGTGGTTACTGTAAGTAGACAATAACTTTAAGTATCTAGAGTGTACGGATATGAACTGTACGATGCGAAAATGTACAAAAAGGTGATTGAATCAGAAAGCTATCTCACAAATAGTAGGGGTGTATGATTCGGGTGTTTGAAATACGTCGTATATTTCTCCAACCCCCTCCCACCTGTGCGGATACGTATATAATACATTGATATGTGTTTGTAGTGTGTTTAGACAATTATAGTGTCCTTGTGTGGTGTTGTATTGGCGTGAGAGTGGTTGTCTCTTAAGTCGAGTTTTTATAGACGTAGACATAGGTATATATTATATAATATGTAAGTGTATAGTATAATATATATACTATATATATTATTTATACTCTATATATAATATATAGATAGATATTAGTATCTATGTATATAACCCCCAACACAATATATACATATATATGACTATATAGATATATAGATAGTATATGATATATATATTATAATAATATAGTTATATATATGATATATATATTATAATACCAATATATACAAACACACACAATATCTCTAGCTATTATATAATTGAATAGATAGATAGATAGATGGATAGATAGAAGTATAGATAGATAGATAGATAGATAGATAGATAGCTAGAAATATATATATATATATAGATGAATACAATGAATAGATTATGTAATATGATATATATATGTAGATATCTAGATAGCTATATAATATATATATATTAAGACATTAATATATATATTATATATAGATACTATAAAGAATATATATAGTTATAGTATAGAATATTATCATATATATATCATATAGACACAAATATATATATATATAATATATATATATATATATACGATATAAATATATATATATATATATAGGTAATATAATCTATCACATTCAGAATACGAGATATAATATAAGAAGAGATATCTTATATAATAGTATCGACTATTATATTAGCATTATCACATAATAGATCGTATAAGGGAGGGATATCTATAAGATATAATGATATAGAGATATATATGTCGATATGTATATAGATATGATTAATGTGATATCTATATCTCTATATGTATTAAGTGGTGATTATAGATATATATGCACATATATATATAATTATATATAGATTAAGTGTGAAATTCGTATATATATATATATATATATATATATATAATTATAGATCGATAAGAGCTAAGTACATATGGTATATCCCATTAATATAGAATATAAAAGATATATATAGAGATATATAGATAGGAAAATATATATATCGATATACCATAGTTTCATATTAGATAGATTAGAATATCAGATATAGTATATAATCTTATACTATCTCTATATATTAATGTGAGATATATATATATATCTAAATTCTGTATATATATATAAATATGATATATGATATAGAGATAATATGTGATATTATATAAGTATATTATAGTATATATAGATGATCATAGAATGAGATATAGGTATATTATAGGAATATATATATATTATGGATAGAGTAGTTGCTATAATATAATCATATTATATGAATATATCTTATTAAGGGGATAGATCATCTATCTATATGACTATTGATTAGCTAGATGTAATATTATATATCACAATTAAGTAGTATAGAATAAGAGATATACAGATATATATATATCTAGGAATATAGATATATATATCTATATCATATATATATACATAGATTATATATATAGATATATATATTGATTGGAACATACGAGTAGAATAGAGTAAAATGTGATATTATAATAGTATTAATATGAGAGAGATATGACAGAGATAGATAGAATACTGATAGAGATAAGAGGCTAGGAGATATACATATTATATATATATATATAGCTATAATTGCTAGACAATGTAGACTATAATAGCGAGTATATATATCGATGATATAGTATATATATCCTACTAGATATATAGATACATATAGTATATATATGATACGAGGATATACTGGATATATAGATGATACATATTTACACAGTATTAAGTAGATAAGATATATGAGATAGATTAGATCAACGTATATAATATATAAGCTAAAACTAAGATTGTAGAAGGAGATAGATATACAATTAGATATCATTGAATATAGAGAGAGATAGATAAATACATATATAGATATAGACTATATATATATAATATATATTATATATATAATCTATATATATCTAAGTGTAATCATATATGCTATAGATATTATATATACATATAGAGTATATATATATAGTATATTATGATATAGATAGATATATAGTATAGAGTACATAGATATATATATAGATATTCATATAAATATAATAGATAGATTAGATAATATTCCTATATATGCTCTACCATATTATCTATAGATTGATGATGAGACATTATAGAGATGAGATTACGACTATAGATCTAGAATATGAGATGCATATATAATATATATAGACATAGATGAGAGATACATAGAGATATATTATACGAGATGCTATATATAGATAATCTATATTATATCTACCTATATAATATGATATACTATACATCTAGTAGGTAAGATATTAAGGTTTAAAAATATAAGAGTATATATAGCTAGATATAGAGCTATAGATTTATATATAGATATAACACATCAGAGAATATGAGATAATTAATATATATATATATATAATACATAAATCTATAGTAGAAGATATATATAAGATATATATATATGCATATAATTCTACTATTATATATATAAGTAAATATATATATATATAGGGGATAATATATCATATATATTGCTATATTATATAATATATCTATAGATTATATAATGTTTATATAATAATATATCTATATATATATATTTATATCTCTCTGAGTATATATATATAATTAGGATGTATATAATATATATATAATTCATAATATATAGGTATATGTAATATATAATATATTATATATTTAATATTATGGAATATAATGTTAGATAATAGATTATATCATATTATAGTATATAGTATATATATATGTATCGGTATATATTATATAGATATATTGTATCAGTGTCATATATATATAATTATATAATATATAATATACTCGTATATATATATATATACTAGGTAGATATCTATGGCATATATAATATATATAGATATATATATATATTAAGATATATAGAGATATAGTATTCAGATATATGATTATTATAGATACTATATATATTAGATATATATATATCTATTAGAGAATTATAATGTAGGATATATGTATATGATAATTAGATATATACGATATATATATATATATATACGATATATGGAAGGGAGATGTATATATATATTTATACTAGAGATATAGTGATGATATATATATATATATAATAGATATAGAAGTATAATTATAGATGGATATCAGTATAATGATATATATTTGTATTATATTATATTATATATATATATGTATATATTATAGATTTAATGTACATAGATAATATGTAGTATATATATATATATATCAATCAATAACGGTATGCATGCTGAGCAGCCGTGGACCTCTCCACCATCTCGCACGAAACTCGATCTACGCTGTTCTTGCCACTACAATGACCCCGACAGCCCGCAAATATCTTTGAATTGTCGCTCAGTCTTGTCTTCGGTTGGGCCGCCTTCTCTGTTACTAACCATCCCTGTCTCAGCAAGTTTTTCTCAAACTTTTACTTCTCATACATGACCAATAAACTTTAATTTCCTCTCTTGTTCAAGATGTCCACCAGTCGGTATGTACAATTTATTGTTCTCAGAACTTTCACATTCGAGCTCATAGACTTGTCTCTGGCCTAAGAGTATATAATATAGTATAATATATCTTATATATTTATAAGTATATAGATATATATATAGATAGAGTATATGATATATTATATATATATCTAGACTATAGTAATAGACAGTATAATAATATTATACACGTATAGTAGTAACATATATATTATATATACTAGACAGAGGGTATATATCTGTGTATAGATAATAGATTATATAGATATATTAGTATATAGGAACATAGTATGATCTATATATATATATATATACATATCATTATAGAGTATATAATATATATACACTCTATAGTATAATAGGTATAATATCTATTATTATATATAGACATAGATTATATACAGATATATCGAGATATTATAACGATATATATATCTATATAAATATATATATATATATATATATTTTTTTTATTATGATATTATATAGTATATAGATAGACAGTATAGTTACTATACATATCAGTGAGCATATATTAAATATATAGAGATAGCATATCTAAGATAATACAATATATCGATCTATATATATATAGTAATATATATAGCGATGATCCAAATCATAACTCTCAGTCTCTAATCTATAACATATTCGATATTTATATCGACCTATATAGAGATAAATATCTATAGTATCGTATATAGATAGTATAGTATATAGAGTGTATACCATAAGAATTTGTGTTTTATATATAGAGTGTTAATAGGTATATATTTCACGAGGTAGTAGATACTATAGATATAGACTATATCATACTATATAACTAGTATAGTATATATATATATATATTATATAGAGGTATAGATATGTATATAATATCATATATATATTATATATAGTTCTATATACTATATATAGATATATATGTATAGTATATATAATGGATATATACAGGATATAAATATGTATATGGATATAGGTCTATCATATATATGTATGATATCTATATATAATATATATATTATAGATATTAATCCCTAGATATATAAATATATGTATAATAATTAATATTCTAAAGATATATATATTATCTATATAAGTATATATTAGTATATATAAAATTATATATATATCATATAATATCTTGTATGTATGATCTTTTTTAACGGTAGGGTCATTGTTTGAGCGCTTGTGGTTACAGCATGATACAATTGTAGTTTCAGGTTGTGATTGCTCTTGAGTGAGTAAGGGTAGGGTTCCCCAGTCCTTTCCACGGATGAGTGCTGTGTTACCTTCTTAGGTAGTCATTCTATTCTGTTTATCCGGATTAGGACAGCACTGATTTGGGCTGGCTTGCCCACACCAGTGGTAGAGTATCGCAATCGAACGTGAATTGCTGTTTCCAATATATAGTATAATATATATATATCTATCATATATATATGACTATATATAAATATATATATATATGAATATATATATTTATAGATAGATAGATAGATAGATAGATAGTGGTGTGTATGTGTGTGATGTGTGCGTGTATGGTTCGTGAAGTGGTGATGTGGTGGTGTGTGTGTGTGTGTTGTATTTGTGTGTTTGTATGTCGTGTGTGTATGTGTGTGGCGTTGTGTGTGTGTGTGTGTATGTGGTGTGTGCGTCGGTGTGTGCTTGGTGGTGGTGTGGGATATCGCTATTCACCATTTTACTGCAAAATGAAATATCGACTACAAACAATATTGACATAAAATGTCATTTAAAAACACATTACACGTACAGTAAGTCTATATATACATTCAAAACAGACATGCAACGTCATTCCGATATGGCCGACAAAAACAACAAAAGAATACTAAATAAATCATAAATTCAGGCGAATTGGAGAGCGGTCCTCACTCTTGTGTATGAGCAGCGAATGAGCATATTCCGGAAAGGACTGGCGGCTGATGGTGACGCGATTCACGTTGGGTGTCAATGATTTAGCTTTCCCTCAGACACACCGCACCATATGCAAAACAGCGTTAGAACGCATATCTATATGTCTGTTTGTGTGTGTGGTGGTGTTGTGTGTGTAGTGTATATGTCTGTGTGTGCTGTGTGTGTATGTGTGTGTGTGTGGGTGTTTGGTGTGTACGTGATATGTCTGTGTGTTGTTGTGTGTGTGTGTGTGTGTGTGTTGTGTCTGCTACAACCAAAACACACACACAACACTATCTATAGTGAATGGTTGTGTGCGCGCGCGTTGTGTGGGTGGGGTGGCTGTGTTGTGTGTGTGAGTCAGCCTTTAGTTCAAAAGTAAATTAGATTATATATTTGACCGTGTTTTAACTCTTCCTCCGAAACAAATGCTTCACCCAATATACCCTATGTGCTACATCTCTGCGCGAAGTTCAAGAGTTAACCACAAAAAACAAAACAAAAAAAAAAAGAAAAAAAAAAAAACACCAAAAGCGTGCATCCCCTTCCGCTGGAGGAATGGAATTTGTAGTTGTGCCGAATTCCTTCCCCGTTTATCGCTGCGCCTGTCGTCCTGCTATCAGGCCGCCCCCTCCTGTCTTTAGTGCACTTAACACATGAGTGGTGTGTGAATATATATGACATGAGTTGGTAGTCCATTGTGTGTGTGTTGATTGTGTGTGTGTGTGTGTGTAGTGTCGTGTGTTTGTGTGTTATGTGTGTGTGTTTGTGTAGGTGTTGTTGTTGTGGGTGTGTAGTGTATGCTGGTGTGCGTTGTGTGTGTGGGTGTGGTGTTGTGTGTGTGGCTGTGTGTGTGTTGTGTGGACGACTGGTGTGTGTGTGTGAGTGTGTGTGATTTGTGGGTCGTATTGTCTATAATGAAGTACTCTTGCCTTTGTGTTGGAAAATACAATATCACCTACAACTACACATAGACATTAATACTGCCGTTTCATGTAACTAACATTAGCTTACACTTATTCTGAAATTCTAAACTTTTTTTTTCCTTCTTTGTGCTTTTACAGTTTAAATATGTTCCTGGTGAGAAAGGTAAAGTAAGTAATGGGAAAAGTATATTTGTATAAAGATTTACACACTAAACTTGAAATTAAAATGATGAGTGGGCCTCCAACGTCGGGAGAGGAAGTCCTAGGCTGTATTGGATTATCCCTGTTTGAAAAAGATGCTGAATAGACCCCCCCTACAAGTAATAACCCAGTTCTATCGATGAATTTAATGGTTAAGTTCAAACTTAAAATATTAATCTTGTCATGTTCTTTACTTTTTCATGTGACTATATTCTTGATACCAATGAATATATATACTCTCGTATTATCCCATCTTTGAGCAGATGATATCTTGGAATATAATAAACCCCTGTTCAGCCGTCGGAATGTAAAACCAGCAGGAGTGTCGACCTTCACAAGATCACCTATTAACAGAAACTATTATTTCAGAGTGAATTCTGGCTATAAGATTAGCTGGGTGATTCGCACATCTCCATAAGGTCATTTGAGTATATCAGGGCAGGTAAGGCTGTAACTGTTTGAGTACGTAATATTAAAATATAATTGTTGAATTGCCTAATTGTTTTGTGTTAATCAAGCAAACCTAGCCCTGCATAATGACAGAGGAAAAAGAAAAGGGGTCATCACGGAATAATGAATATTATCAGTATTACAGAAAAACTGGAAAATGGATATTCATTTCTGGTATATCAGACGAGACTCCAAAGCACTAAATAGCGTCCAGGTTTGCTTCCATAGAGGAACCTACGCAGTATCCCAAGTGCTGAAGAACGTTACATCGTCCTTTCGCATAGGTATAGGACATTCTCCAAATACTCTGGTATCGACCCCCCCTAACAAGAAGCGCCTGTGCCGTGGGGGGGCTTGATGGATACCATATGATTCTGGTGAGCCGGTGCACCAGAGGGGTACCCATACTGGAGGGGTTACCCTGAGGGATGAGACAAAAAGGCTTCTCTTGGTGCATCTCAAGGCCTATGAGAGGGGATGGTGTCACCCACCCTTGCGTTCATTCCATCTTGACCAGGAGAACTACTCCCACGTGTGGTTTGCCGTGTGTGGCATCCGTATTACCATGAGGACGGTATCTGGAGGTGCGCGGGATGCTGCAGCTGTGCCCTACAGGGGGTGTGGTCTAGCAACCTACCTCTTGGTCCTATTCTGCCAGACGGGTGGCTTGATCAAGGCCGGTCAAGTCAAAATCCGCTGGTCAAATATGGATGAGGGTAATCAGACACTAGTCAGTCGCGTAGCGCATAGTGTCCGCGACGCCATGCAGTACTGTAATATTGGCTGTGTATATTTCTCACTACCTGCTGGCTGCGCTTGCTTGAGATGCGAAGTTCTGGCTTCGCCCGCGGCCTCTCACTATGGCCCGGCTACTACCCTGTGGCTCGGGTGGGAAGATTTTGAGACCCCAAGTGTAGCTTACCCTCTGATGGACTCCATGGTACGGGGGGGTGAGGAACATGAAGGAATTCAAATCCATGAGAGTACTACAAATTACAAAGATCTAGCTTCTCCTGACGACCTCCGCAATCCCCTGACCATCCTCTGGACCACCACATGTTATCACTTTGGAACCTTTCAAGCTTTCCAAAGGCAAGAAAAGAAGTGAATGTAATTGTCCCTTTCTCCACCCCGGATAAGAAGAGGAAAAGATTGATGATATTTTAAACAATATCTGCCGCGTGCAACAGCTAAGGTCATAGCGCGAATCCTTGTAAATGAAATATTTAAAGTTTACACCCTTTAAAATCTATAAACTAGATAGACCTATAAATATGCACTTTAAAAAAATTCAAAATCAAGCATACCATATTATACTCTAAGTGTCTAAAATTCTGCATAACATATGCATAATAAATTTTAATAAAATATAGTCTCCCTAGCAAACAATAAGACACTCTATGTCCAATCCTCACCAATACATTCTTCGTGTATATGGGGCAAGACAAGTACATACGTCTTTGGTCTGAGATCGTGCACCTCTTCCAACGACATCGTGGATTGTTAAGGCCTTTGCATCCCTCACAAAGTGCTTGATTTTAGCCATAATCGGCCCATGAGTCAGTCTTGTGTGCCGATCTTAGCTCTTGTATGCAACTTACACTTTTCGGTTGGAGGATGCTAGTCACCCAACTGCCAAGGTCATAATCTATCTCTCGCAGTTTAATTCTGGAGATATGCCTCCATGTTCCTCCTTTATTCGCGATAGACAGTCCTGATGCTGGGTTTCAGGTCGCGTGTGTGGGAGAGGTGAAAACGGAGGCATCACAATGCTGAGCCGGCAGCGCCTAGGCCTTATGATCAGCTCGCGCATTCCCAATTGACACCAACAGCGCTTGGCACCCAACACAGAGTATCTTACGTGTTGACATTCGTGCAAGGCCAATCCTTGAACCTCCCTCACATTGGATGTGATGAGTTAAGCTCTTGATGCTTGCAAGGCACTACGAGAGTCACAATAATCACAACTAGAAGTTCATAGATCTCTAGTCATCCTTAACTGCTGCAAGAGATGGCAGACTTGCAGTGAAGTGAAGATCGAGGCTGCTAGAGAAAGACTGCCAGATGAACAGTCTTCCTTACTGTCACTGCTGCAGAAGCCAACACCATTTCAGATTGGTTGAACCATCTGTATATATCTGCGTCCAACCCTATGTCCTTAGAAAATGTGGGTTGCTGAAGAACTCTCTCTCTGACTACTACTTCAGATCTCTCCCCTTTCCCCATATCCGACAATCCAGTCGACTGATTAGTCCAAGGAGGAATCGCGGAAGAATCAAACAGCCAGAAACTTAGTGAGATTTAAATAAGTTTTTTCTGACAAGATTCCTCATTCTCCTACCATCAGGATCGGCTATACCTGAAGGGTTGAAAACCAATCTGGATGTAGGAGAATCCCGGAATCCTTGTAGTAGTGTAGTAATTCAGGGTTCATGTAGTCCGGTGAATGAAGAGGTGGTCTCCACTCTCAGCTACAGGGACTCCACAGGTCGAAGACCTGAAAGCTACCAGTCCAGATTCTGAGAGCTTCATTATGCACGAGTCCAACATCCGGAGAGCATGTGGGAGTGCAGATGAATAAGCTTCACATGCCAATAGTCAAGCTTACTACGAATAAGCGCTCGGGTAAAGCCGTAAGAAGCATTGTGCGGTCTGCACCCAGATAAATGTGAAAGAAACGCAAAAGTACTAGTGCTTTTGTAGCCTCACGTTAACTTGTTTTTGGATGTGAGGCCACCCATGCTAAGTCTGATGTACAAAATTTAGACATAATTACTTCACATCTCATTGAACCAAATTCAGTGGATTTGCGCCTAATAGAGGGAAGGATGACTTCTCGTTGTGAAATGTTCAGCCATGGTCGACTTGGATAATTTGAACCCAGGATCTGTTGCCCCTGTAAACCTGGCATTTATTGCCAGGTTGCAGTCTGCATGTGTCTTGCCCATTCCTGTAAGTTCCTCCTGGAGCATGTTACAGTTGTAAAGTCATCCACATACAGTTACATGAGCAGCACTTGGAAAACCCTTTACTACTGTCAGTGATTAGCAATGGAAATCAGGCACAATTAAGAACTCTCTTGTGTGACCCCTTTCAGCTGATCTTCAGGTTAGAGAAAACGTTCCCTACCCGAACTCTTAAAATCTTTTGTCAGCAAGGACGTTTTGAGAAAGTAGTTAATAGTCCTCTTAACAATGTTATACAGCTTCATGAGTATGCCAGCTTCAAGTAGTATCATAAGCCTTTCAAGGTCAAAGAAGAACTGCGATCATGTGGCCGGTCACTATGCGAGAGGAATTCCGATAGCAGTTTCCATCCTCCAAGTGGCATCTGTGGTTGATCTTAATTTCTAAGAGCCATCTGTTATGCGGGTCAACATGTTTTCTTTTCCAGCAGCATGTCAACCTGAAGTTGACCATTTTCTCCATCAGCTTGCAGATGCAGCTGTGTGAAGGGAAATTGTCGTAATTTTCACTGGATGCGGAAGCAGCTTTGCAAGTTAGAAAGGAATGATTATAGTTCTCTCCATGTGGCTTGCCGTGCCGCTTCTCTATTGACCTATAAATAGGTCAACCAGGGAATTTCTGGAGCTCTCGTAAAAGTGATGATATCAATTTGGTATGGGAATACGTCACTTCGTGGGGCAGGTCTTACGGCAGAGCTGCAAAGCAGAGCTCTCATTCCTTGTGGCCAAAAATAGGCAAGTGTATGGAAGTCTGCTGCAGGTCCTACTGAAGAACGACACTGGGTGCGTGTTCTTCCCTGTTTCGCGGAAAGTGGAGATATCGAGCAGTGTAAGATGCTCATAAGCGAGATCTCTGCATGATTAGCTTAGCTCATTTGACAAATCTTTTATTGTGATGATTGTATTTATGCCATCTATCTTCAGAGAAGGTTGTGACATGGATTATGCTCTTTCCAGCAACCTTAAAACCGGTCACATGACCCATGCTAGGGGGAACTCCAGAGTTAATGATGGAGAATATGTCGCCACGTCCGTCTAGCCTCCTTTAGCACGCGCCAGGGCCGTGCTCGAGGTATTCTTGTAATGATCAAGGTTACAATGTTGGGGCTTCGTTTCATATTGCCTTAATGCATCTTCTGCTCTGACAGCTGTTGGGTCACCATCAGACCACCATTGGTACTGTAAGGTCGACCGGTAATGACGCGACTATTTGGAAAAATGGATGCTTCCTGCGCCAAGGTGAATTCGTGATAGTGAGGGGATTAACGAGCATATGGAATACACTGGAAATCATTCACAGACCTTCAATACTGCGTTGATCTAAAAAGATTCCACCCGCATGTTCAAGGCGCCATCTCTGCACTACTTTGGAGGACTGGAAACCATTCACCCATCGGAAAGTATTGAAACGTGGATCACTTCCATGCAAATCATCCATACCGCCAAGTGAAGTTCAACTCCGACTCAGGGCAGCCATGAAGTCTATATGAAAATGTCCAGTCAATTGGACATGTGTTGGGAGTGTCATTGTTCAGAGAAAATGGCATCTTACTCTAAGAACAAGGACTCCAAAGGCCCCAGAGGGTGCACAAAGTGTCTCCCCAGAGGTGATGCCGACCATTGAAATCTCCAAGAGTAGAAATAGGAGTGGCAACTGCCCAAGTAGATCTTCCAAATCATAAAGTCAGATTATGTGGAGGAAGTAGATGATGCAACAGTGTAAGGTCGTGTAACAGCCTATTCTCACATCCTTCACCTGCAGTGTGTGCAGGTGGATTCAGCGATGGAAGTGAATATCTTGATATACCATTACTGACCCCATGAGGTCATGGCACAAGTTCCATAATGGGCTGAACTTGAATCATCTCAGGAAATGGCCGATTTCCCTGGTCCTAATCTCTTGTAGGCATACACAAACTTGGTTCCTATGAAGCTATTCAGATGTTGCAGTTCTCCCATTTTGCATGAATCCTGAACCGGTTCCATCGGTATAGGGTATCCAGTTCTATTATGTATTTCATAAGGTGTTTTGGCAGCACCTGTGGCGCGTCAACGTTTGCTCACACCTTTAGGCTGGCCCTTTTCCAGGATCCTGGGAGTACCTTTTAATATTGTGACTGTGGAACAGTTACCACAGGTTTCCTTGGAACAGGTCAGGATTCTTTTGCCTAGGAAAAGGACAGACCTGCAGCCTTTGCTCAGGGCATTCTGTCTAGCAGCGGGACGGCCCCTTGGGATGTTTGTGCGCAGCTGGAGTCTTTGGACAGGTCAGGATATCGTTGATTGTCCAAAGCGTACCTGAGCTGTTACGTCAGGTGCATTCTGCATAGCAGAAAGGCTCCGTGATGGTAGGTGGGGCAGGGGAGCGTCACCCTATGAGCGCCTCTGAGCTTGCTTGATGCTCCAAGAGACCTTATACTTTTGGGAGGAGGAGTCTCCTCAATAGACCCCTCACCCTACTCAGTTTGGTGGAACAATTTCACAGAGCAGTGTTCAGCAATTTGGACTTGGCAGGGTGGGTGTGCTGTAAGAAGCATGGAGGGCAAGGGTGAGGTGGAAGGAGGATTGAGGCTAGAACGAAGCAAAGGACACTCAACGGCTGTGCAAACAAGCACACGGCACATCGCTTTGCCTTGGAAACGAAATTCTCCTTGATCCATTATTACCAATACGTCCTTTTCAAATTTGTACCTGTTACATCTTGCTGTGAGAAGACTTCGTGGCTTCTTGTGCAGTGTTGGTAACAGATATGAACCGTGGAACAGTAGTCATCTCTTGATGACACTGTGTTGTACCACACTTTAACACATACTCTTGGTTGTCCATTTCTTTAAAAACGGCAAGGAGTTGCCCATGTCCCATAACCTTGGCAGTGGAAGCGACGCCATAGGTTGGGCACATATGGGCTACCTGAGGTGGTACCATGCTAGTAACTAAACAGATGGCGGGAATGACTAGTGGTAAAAGTCAGAAGAAGAGCTGTGTCGACGTTCCAAACCAACAACTTTCATTCCTAAAACGTTTTACTGCCAATTACATAAAATTCTCTGAGTCTCTAACAGTTCTCCTCAGAATCCTCATCAGGTCTCAGGAAAAGGACAATCATTAACTGATTAGGGTTTGTGAGGAGAGCATGAACTTGAGCCCAGGAAGTTGCTATATAGACGTGTGGAAGGTCACTCTCGTCTGGTGACGAAACTCAACTATCAGGCTACAATACTCGCTGGGGGTGATGCGCGGATCACGTGACATACTTCAACGATTTTTCCGAGAACTCAAAATGTCAGACCATGATTGATACACTCAATGGTTCTATAACGACATTGTACTTACTATATGAAAGGTCTCATATTTACCAGGTAAGATCTCCTTAGTGGATTGAGGAGGACTTTTCCCCTTCTTACCTGGTTTGGGAGCCCGGGAACCATTACAATTCCCATTCTTGCGCTTTGGAAGCTGGAAAGGTTCCAGAGTGACAACGTGTGATTTTCCAGAGAGAATGGTCGAGGGATTGCGCAGGTCGTCAGGGAGAGAGCTAGATCTTTGTAAATTTGTAGTACTCATACAAATTAGAATTCTTCATTTTCTCACCCCCCCACCCACCATGGAGTCCAAGACTGTATGAATTTCTCCCAGGATATGGCAGCCAGCACTGTTTTGCAGAGTACTTAACAAACTCAAATCCAGGCATGCACACCGTGTTTCTTGATCTTCAATCTGCCTTTGATATTGCAAACCGAGAAATTATTCTTGAGTAACTGGCTAGTTTTGGTATTCAGGGAAAACTGTTAACAGATGTCTCTATCGAATTGATCGGCTCAGGTTCTCTTCAGGGGCATTAAGAGTACTCATACAAAAATATTTGAACTCGGCATACCTCAGGGAGGTGTACTTAGTCCCATGCTATTTAATATCCTAATGCATAGATTACTAGGCGATATACCACTTGAGGGCAATGACTCGATATTTGCATTAAATCCGCATCTGAGGGGAGTGCAAGAGATTTTAGATATACTTTCAGCAGGGGCTACTGAGTGTGGCTTGATAATCTCGACTGAAAAAAACAAGGCACTTGACCCAAAGACAATCCCTCTGCCAAGATTTCATATAAATGACATCGAGCTAGATCTTTGCCACCAGTACAAATACCTCTGCAATGATACAGAGTTTATCAGAAACCTGAAGAAAAGGCTGTGGGAATGGCTGATGCCACTTGGGACACTTGTTGGCGAAGGACCATGGTATCAATATCAATATTGCGACACTTTTACTTTTCATACATACGGTCAGTCATTGATTATAATGCATTGCACCTAGTATTTTTTAAGGAATCAGAGTTGACTAGTTTAGAAATTGTACAAAATAAGTCCATGATGATCATTCTTAGCGCCACTAGAATAACAAGGATATGACAACAGAACCTAATGTACCTTCAGTTTATGAAAGTAAGTTATACATAAATATCACATTTATTGTTAAATCATTTAGAGAACCAAAGTTCCAAAGGTAACTAAAACAGAATAGAGGAGTTAACTTTGAATGGCGACACTGATTCATACTTAAGTCCATGGATACATTTAGCTCAGCTGAACATACCATAATTAAGCCCCTACAGGGACGTTCTGTTCCACTGTGGAAAATGTCGGCCCTAAAGGTACATTATACGACTGCACCAAAAATAGAGTGTCCCCCCTGCTATACTTAAGCAGTATGCACTTCCAGTAATAAATGAGCACCTTGAAACTCTGCATATGAATGCTAAACTGACTGATCCTTGTAGTCTGGGAGCAGAGAAGGATGCGCTTTTGTTGTATATAAAAACAGTATTTTACATCACCAGGATTGTAGGAGGGTTCATAAATGGACTAGCACTAAGCAAACTGAGTTGGCAGGAATACTCATAACCACCGAATTTCTATTGAATCAAGGCTCAGGGGTAATTTTCACTGATCTCAAAAAAGATTGGATCGAGCAACTGGAGTTGTAATGTGAAGCTGGCATGGGCACCTTGACGACCATCTTAGTAGGTGCAAAAAGGCAAAAGTGCGTGTTAGGACGTAATTCAGGACGTCATGGAGGCTGTGAACATCACAACTTCATTAAGGGAATCTGGATAGAAGAATTCACATGAACGGTGTCATTTTTAGCTTATTTTTCGGTGCCCTACATTACATCGAAGCCAAGAATGTCTAGGCCTAATGGTTAAGTGATGCTGTCTGGCAATTGCTTCAACCCCATCTATGGAAGATTGCGAGCCTTGGCAGGATTGAACAGGCAAAGAAGGGTATGTGGCACTATTGTACCATATACTTACGTTTTGAATCGGTCAGCTATTCAGACGTATACGCGAGCTCTTAGAAAACTACTTACAATATACTGAAAATTTTCTGCTGTGATACAACACGGTGATGCAATGCAAAATTTAAAATAACAGCAATTAGGGAAGCTATAGGGCAAGCGAATAAAGAAAAAAAACGACGGAAAAACTTGAATGAGATAGCCAGTCCCTTATTGTTAGTAATCTAGGTAGCTTTGAAAAAAGATGTTTTTATTACATAGTTTTTATTACATTTTATTACATAGATAATCGAGATGTCTCCATCACTGGTTTTTGAAAAGGTTTTGTAAGCTGCTTCCTGAGTCGCTTACCAGCTAGCTTTGCAGTACTTTCTTTGCCAAGATGATGAAGGAGTATTGTGCAAAAGTTGCACGAGATAGCTTTTATTAGAGTGAAAATATGGTTGTTTGTGACAGCAGTGTCAAACATGTGAGAAGACAGCTCTGGAAAAAAATTTGCCAAATCAAGGGATCTTAGCACAGCAGCTGCTATGGCATCTTGAATTTTGGCTTCATGAAGAAGTTTGCCATCAGTTGATGCAAGTAAGCATTCAAAACATCGCTCAGTTTCTTCACAAATGATGACAACACTCTGTGCAGGCTTGATCAAACCTCCTCTGTCTTTGAACTTAGGAAACTGTCTTCAGCTGCATGTTTGTCCAATTTTAAGGCTGCACAACAAGTGTGACAATGCAATTGCCTTTCTGTCATCTTGACTACATATCCTGAAATATAGGATATGGATGCCTTTTTAAAGTCAGAGATTCTCAAACCATTGGTACTTGGTAAGAATCTTTCAAAATATGAAGAATGTCTGTTGGATTTCTTGATACACAGTTTCTATTGCCCACTTGGATGGTACTACATAAGAGGACACGTTTATATGCTGCAGTGAACTGTTTCGTTGTTGGGTTGTTGAATCCACCAGCAGATCTCACAGCACAAAAAAACAGTTCCAGATGATCTTGACTTAGCTTGTATGTCAGGAGATACTTTAGTGGAGAACTCTCTCTCTCAACCCAGTCGTTGAAATACCTTGTATGCTCCTGGTGGCAATAAGAAAGCCAATGAAACCAGTCTTCCGTTGGATGAAAGCATATAATTTCCTGGTGTATCTTTAATTCCAGGATATAGCTGTGTGCAGTATCAAGAAATGGATGCCAAGATAACTTGTTTGAAACACGCAATGCAGACTTGAAGCCCTTTGCAAACGGATTTCTTGTATTAAGAATATCAAAAAGGCGATCAAATGTATGTATGAATTTCACTGTGGCATTACAACCAGAGACCTGTGGCAGTTTAAGAACATGTGAGCAATATTGTAATGCATCAGTGACACTGGAACTGAAGACTTGTGCAGCCAGGTTCACTTTCATCTTTTGCTGTCTCCATTCAATGTGAGTCAGTTTTAATTTATTCCCAAGCCTCAGATCTTCACATGCTTGTAATTTATGTAATTCCACAATATATTGCCATCGTATATGTTCGCCATTGAGATCAACAAGAATACCACCATCTGCCAGAGTGTTTCTAACTACCTTCAACATATGACACATGTCTAATAAAACATATCTTCTCACCAGAATTCGATGGATGGCTAAACCAAGTGATCAGGTTTGTTGGGCTCAAGCATGCACCCAGCTTAGACAGCATGACAAAGTGACAAGATGGACCATCACAAGTGATAGAAAAACCTTAACCCCCACATCTGCAATTCTTCTCAAACAGTTTCTCACAAGATTTGCCCGCTCAAGACCACTAAGGCCGTCAACAAAGAAACATCCAACTGGAACCTTTCAAGAACTATTAACTGATACAACCATCAACACAAGTGCATCTCTATTGTACGGCAGGGAATCAACATCATTCACACAATTGCCCAGATCAATGAAACCACAAAACTATCTACCATCCCATTCTACATGCTTGCGGATGGCCATTTCGTCTAGCAAGAGAGAATATCAGCTGATATGACAGAGGCTCTAAATGCCTGGAAAGCTGGCTTAGTGAATCTGGGCTCTGCTGGTACTTTACCATATCACTTCCTTATCTGTGCTTGATGTGGTAGTGCAAGATTGAAGCTCTTTCAAACAAACTCATAAGCTTTGCCGAATAAATTGTAACGTCATAGCAAAGGAACGAAGTTCTGCAGGACAGTTCTTGCCCCTGAATGTTTTTGCAGATGAAGCCCGTTTCAAGATTTCGAGTGAAGCTCCTGAAAATGACTGAGAGAGAATCTCTTCACACCCAGATGAAATTAAATGTTTGTCCTTTAGAACTTTAATAACTGTTTTGAATGATTGCACACGTTTCTTTAGTCGTCTGTTATTCTGTTGCTTACATTTCAGTTTCTTCCTCAGACCAGCAATCTTTTCATCTTTCTTCTCTAATTCTCTTTGGACTTTACTTGGAGACAGGCTTCTGCTGTATGTATGTGATCCAGAAGAACACATTCAGTACTTTGTTTGGTATCAACTTTTTGCACCTTTTTTGCTGGGGAATCGTCATGCAATGCAACATGGTCATCAGCCAATTATGGAATAGCTGATTTCGCTCTATTGGCTGGTGCTTTCCGCTTTTTTGTAACCTGGAATTGGATGAAAAGACATTGAATATCTTAATAGGAACTGCCTAAAACTAATTAGCCTCATTCTTTAATTTATATATATTTTAGTATTATATGATATACTCAGATTTTCAATTTATAGATAGGGTAATAGAGGGGGAATTAGACAATTTGTTCAGATGATATTATGATATCAATTAAATTTTTTTCCAAGATTGTTAATTTCACAGCAGTTATCTAGCATGGCCATTGTCACCAGTTATTCAAAGGGATAAGTTCTATTTTAAACAATGGTTTTTAAATCTTGCACATTGCTCTAACCAATTGAAATGTAATTCTGCTTTGCAAGGAGTTATCCTGCTAGTTCAATCATATAACTGCAGTGCGAGAAGAAACTTGGAAAGGTAAATAAATCATTACATGCACATTCTCCAGTAGAGCTAAGCTGGAGAGTCAAACTATATTTATGTTTTTAGGGAAGTCTTAAATAAAATACAAAAACCTTTAACAAATTTATATTTTTCCCAGGTAAGAATTTACTTCATGTTAAACTGATGGTAATTAGCTAAAATTGGACGAATCAGTGATATTCGTGAATACAAGCTACACGTACCTTTATCAGGTGTGATGGAAATGCAAAGATGGTTGGTACTGCATCCTGTTTCAACGAATTGTTTGCCCAGTTTTGTCAAAACACGAGTCTTCAAAATGCTGTGAGCATACTGTGGCATGACATGAGGGATTATAATTCTCTCTACGAAGATACTGAATCCATTCCTGGCATCTTTGTAGATCTTTTGGAAACCTGTCAGATTGAAAGCTAATTATTTGTGATAGTTGAAAGTCAACTGCTAAGTGCTTATCCTTTCGTCAAGAGAGGAAGTCCATCGCCAAGGCGCGAGGCCTAGTCAAATATTAATATCTGTCGGCGTTCAGTGTCAGTGTTCAGACTGCTAAATCTTCATTAAATCAATATCTAGCTTTCATTATTATCAAATTTTAGCTAACTGTGTTACAGGAACTCAGTTCTTTGAATGAAATCCTGTCATACTCGATCGTTTCGAGTTGTGGCCTAGAGGTAACCAAGTCAAATCTTGGGCTTGTAAAATTAAGTATAAAACCAGGTAGGCACAAAGCGAGCACTTACTTGTGAAATGTTATCTTCATTGAAGTACTTTCACTTTTTTTTTTTTATCCCGTACGGTTAGTGCAAGCAAACGCGCAAACGTCAGCCAGTACACTACATTGTTTACATCAGGGCTTTTGGACCTCCTAAGATGGCGGAAATCAAATTTGGCGGGCTTCAGAGTTTCAGGAGATGGAACAATGGGTTGCTCGATCCAGCCTTTTTCTGAGATCATTGGGTAATTTTATGCCAACATAATCCAGGCTTTGAACACTCTAGACAAAGGTGCAGGAAATATTGCAAATGACATCAGGGTACACGTGCATCGTGCAAAAGAACGAGGCCATGATATACGTTTTGTGTGGATTCCATCGCATGTTGGAATCCCTTGGTAGGATCATGCTGATCGCCTAACAAAGTCAGCATGTGACAAGCAGAGTGTGGATACAAGATCTTGTGACACCCTATTTCTAGGATT
This sequence comes from Penaeus monodon, assembly GCF_015228065.2. NCBI lineage: Eukaryota > Metazoa > Arthropoda > Malacostraca > Decapoda > Penaeidae > Penaeus > Penaeus monodon. The sequence goes on along the minus strand of NC_051423.1, from coordinate 16,078,402 downwards.
ATACATCATTTTTTTAAAACCTTCCTTTTTTTTAAAGAGACTTGATCCTGAGTTGAAATAATTCTCAACGTATTTAAAGCTGTAGCATAAGCAACCTTCCAAAAAGATGAACCGCCCCCACCCCCGTTTTACGCAAGAAAAACATATCGATGGTCTTATATATAAAAACCAAAAAACAAAGACTAGTGTGTATGGCGACCCGCAGTGTAATGAAAACATTACAATGTGTAACCACTTGGTACATTTGTATCCCAGAGTGCAAGTGGTTTACAGCCCTTAGACAACCGAGCATGAGGTACGGAGAAAAAAACTGATTTTTAACTTCATTTCAATTATGTGATCGCCTAAAAAAAAGATATTATTTCACTATCATATATGTCTTAGAAGAATAAACAACTTTTTGTATCCTAAATTGGAAAAATAAAAGTTATATCCACATGCTGTTTTTTTTTTTTTTTTTTTTTTTTAAATGTAGCCCCCCTCCCGTCCCGATCATCTGCTTTTCTCACCCAAGCCGTTGTGTTACTTGTTATCTTATTAGCAGATTTAAAGGAACGGTCTGTTTGGGGTAATTGTCCCTTTCCTTTAACTGATAGATTACTTATTCATAGTTTAATGTCATAGTCTAATAATTCAGACTGTAATACATTACATAATCTGTGACCACGGAATCAAATTGTATCACAGTTTGCCTACGTTCTGTCAGTTAGCCAGAGCTTTAACCTAAAAAAACGGACCTCTAAAAAAAAAAAAAAAGATAAGAAAAATTTGCGTGTTTGCAGAGCGATAACGCTGGTTTTTTTTTCTTTCTTTCTTCTCTTCTTTTGTAGAAAGGAATTGTTTTTACTTCATGAATAATATTGCACGGATTAATCTGTTATCTATAAGTACATAAAAAACAATATCTAGTCTGTTTAATGTATAGATCTATTGAATTTCTATTTATCAATTCTATGTATCGATCTCCATGCTATCTCTCTCAATTATCTGGGCTTATCTTTAGTGTATATAAACAAACCTCACCCACCACCACCACAAACAACACACACAAACACACCCCCACCAACACACACACACACACAACACACCACACAACCACCAACACAACCACCAACAAACACATGATGCCCACGCACACGCACACGCACACAACCACACAAAAACACAAACCCAACTAAAAACCCATACAAACAAGCAAAACATAAAACACACCCTAACGAGAAGATAACTTTCCTTCCATTAACAGCGCAACTTTTTCCCTTTTTGTTCCGTCTCGGAAAATAATAGGTTAACGGTTTTTCCGTCCCTCTAGAGGATAATTAGGGGAGAAGTGGCGGCGGCCGCCGTCCACCGGCTCATCGCGTGTGATTGCTGGGCCCGGGGGCCTGGGTGGGGGGGGGGGGGGACCACGGCGTTGCGGCCACCACACCACAACCCATAGACATATCGGGAGATGTCAGGTTGTGCCCCATATTATATAGGTAAACACACAAAGGATTAGACATTTATTATTCAATAATTCTAACTACTAAATATAGACGTAGTATATAATATATATATATATATATATATAATTATATCATATAGATATATATAGTATATATATATATATATATAATATATATATATATATATATATATATATAAATATAATATAGTGTGTGTTTATAGTGTGTGTGTGTGGTGTTGTGTGTTGTAGTGTATATAGTATACTATGTCGATATACTATATATATATATAATATTAATATATATAATAATATATAAATATATGTATATTATATATATATGTATTATATTACCAATACATCATCAATCATACAATAACGGTATGCTCATGTTTGAGCAGCCGTGGAAACTTCAACCATCCTTCGCCACCTCAACGTCGATTCATCCGCTTTTCTTTCCATTGATACCTTCATCGACAACCCGCAAAATCTTTTGATGTTGTCGCCTCAGTCTTGTCTTCGGTTTTGCGCTACTTTCACTCGGTTCGCCCGATCAACCAGACTGTCAGCAAGTTCTTTTTTTTCTCAACTCTTTACTTTCTAATTCATAATGCACCAATAAAACTTTAATTTCCTTTTGTTCAAGATTCCAACAGCCTGTCTAACAAATTTATTTATCTCAGTCTGGATTAATCATTGGTGTTAGAGTTTTTTGTTCCGTAGAATAGAAAAGGTTGAGTGGATTCCCCAAGGATCCTTCTCACCGCAGTTCTCCAAACTAACTTTAGCAGGAGGGGAGAACTATAATCTCTGCTTAAAAACTAGTTTTTTTTACACTGTGTTTTGTTAATACTTTTTACGCCAGACATGTTATTTAGTGAAACAGTACTCAGTAGAAAACCGAAGGGGTGGTTTTCACCCAGGATAGCCATTGCCGATGCTGACCACCTTCAACCAGCAAGCCTGGCATACGGAGCTTAAAGGGTGCGATCCCTCCCCAAGGGACCAACCCCAGGGTTTGCAGTGTTACTTTGTCTTACCAGGAGGGTTCATGTTTGAGCAGACAGGCGTGGTCACAGCATGATATTTCAATTGTAGGTTTTCATGTTGTGATGCTCTTGGAGTGGAGACGTGTTAGGGTCCCCCAGCCCTTTCCCGGGAGAGTGCGGAGGGCGGGAGGAGGAAAGGAGAAGTTTTGTCTGAGATTTTGCCGGTGGTACCTCTTCAGGTGGTAATCATTACTCTTATTTTACCGGCTTTGGGTAGGACCAGGCACTGCCTTGGCGTAATGGAGTTAATGCTCAAAGGCCACATTTGATTTTTGCCTATTTAGCCAACCCCAGTGGCTAAATAGGCAATCGAGTGTGTTATATAGATATCTATATATTATTATATTAATTATATATATATCTATATATTTATATAACACAAACACAAACACAGTAATCGACGTGTACCCAAAGAAGAAACCAGAAAAAAAAAGAAAACAACAGGGAAAAAGAAAAGGGTCAAACAGGCCACAGTAGCAACACGGCAAAAAAATAAATGTAACGTTTCGACTCTTCACGGTTCTCTTAGACGAATATAAACCAAAGTGGATGGGCTTGTTTACATTCGTTGAAAGAGGAACATCGAGTGAAGAAGTTAGAAAACGTTACGAATTTTTAGTTCTTAGTTGCTCACTGTGGGCTGTTTCCCGCTGTGCAGCTTTATAATTACTTTCTTTATTATATATAATATATATTATATGATACATATATATATATATATATATTATATAATATAATATTATTATATATGTATATATATATATATAATATATATATATATATATATAATATATATCCTATATATATTATAGTTATTACATATTATATATAAATATATATAATATATATATATATATATATATAATATATATATATATGTATTATAGTATATTATACATATATATATATATAATAATTATAATATATAGATATATATATAGAATATATATACTATAATCATATACATCTACGTCACAGCGGGAAAACAGCCACGTCGCGCCAGTTGATACAGGTGAGTGTATGTGGAAGAGTAGTGACAAAACTATATCTATATATATATATATTTATATATATATATACTATATATATATATATAATATAACATATATAATATATAATACGTATATTATATATATATATATATATATATATACGTATATACATATATACATAATATATATATTGTATATATATAAACATATTATCGTATATATATATATATATATATATTATATTATATATATATATATATATATATCATATATCATCATCAAAACGGTACTGTCAGTTGAGCAGCCGTGGACCTATCCAACATCTCTTTTGCCACTAAACTCACGATCTTACGCTTTTCTTTTTCCCATTGTACATCGACAGCCCGCAAAATATCTTCTTGATTGATATTGCGCTAGTTTGGGTTCTTCGGTTTCTTCTTTCCTCTGTTTCCATTCACTCATCCCTGTTTCCTGTCAGACAAGTTTTTCTCAATATTTTTACTTATCATTACTGACCAATTTTTTTTTTTTTTTATTCATTTTAATCTTTCTATAAATATTTAAAACTTAATTACCTCCTGTAAAGATGGTAATTCTTCCGTTTTAGTCCGGGCGTGAATTTCATCACTATGTACTTAGTTTTTTAAAAACAGCTCCAAGAATAAAGTGAAACTCTTTCACATTCCACAAATATTTCATTGATTGTAACATTGTTCATCATTGTTCATTGGGTTTCTTTGAATCTCACGCATAAGAATAACAAAGCCAGCCCCTTTTCGCTTTGTTCCAACTTACTAGAGTCAGTTGTTATAGTTGGTCAGTGTGATACGATGGCCAATAAAACTATTTATCATCGGGTACCTAGATTTGATATTTGTATCCTCCAACATCTACAGTTCCTTTCAAAATTCCCTCTGTAGAGCACCTCTCACTATATTGTTTCACGAATAATATGGTTAAAGAGGTGCGGACAGAATGCTAACCTCCCGTCGTAATCATTGTTTGACTCGAACCCCTATTCTGGTAACCAATAAGTGGGTTTTACCAGTGCTTTTTGTTGGTCATAATGGCTTTTATTAGTTGGATGAAGTGTTATGGATACTTCATAGCTAAATTAATGTTATTCCAGAGGGGAATATCGTGATCAACAGCGAATTCAAAAGCTATACATTAATCGAGGAACAAGGTTAGAGGTCGTCCCCCTTTTGATGTTCTCTGTTTTTTGTCTAGGACAATATTTAGATTTTGAATCTGGTTTTCTGGTACCTTTTTCAGGGCGGAAAACTGGCGTTTCGTCTGGCACAATTTCCTCCTACTTTAGACCTTCACTTCTATTCACAATAATTTCAACAAAATTTTGGCTGCGTGACTTATTAACTTTGCTTGCACATTGTCCGTTATTGTTGCATTTGAGATGACATCACCTTTTTTTTTTTTTTCTTTTTTTCCTTTTTAGGTATGGGCAAGATGTAAAGAGATTCTTACCCCAGTCTCTGTCCATCTTCCTTTATTCCTATTTTTGTTCAACAGAGTTTGTAGAAGGGAGGGGGTGGGGGGGGGAGGGGGGGGGGTGGGGAGGCGGGGGGGGGGGGGGGGTATCAACCACTTTTTTTTTATTCTTTTCTCTCGGTATTCGGTGTGGTCGCCAGCATTTCTTAAAATTAGTTCTGCTGTTATTTCAATCTATTCTCCGGGCTCGTGCGTATTCTCTATTTTTTATGGATTTTACTAACTCGTACAGCAGTCGGAGGTGGATTTTCATACTTCGTTGATCATTGAGTAATAATGTTTGTTGTTAGATCTTTTTATCTCTTTTTGATTAAGAGCTTGGCGAAAAATTATTGGATTCCATTAATCTGTGACTATTTTCCATCACAATTATAAAACAAAGTAAAAAAAACAAGAAGGAACTATTTGAGTTCAATCTTCATGTTCTTGATAGTGGCACATTTGTAGGTTTAAATTCGTGTTGATGTTTTTCGTAATCCTTTGTGTAGAGTTTCTTTAGTTGTCTTATTGATAATTAAACAGTTTTTCATTTCTTTGGCCCCAATGTTAATTTAAAGATTATTTTTTCCTTATCCTCATGTCGCATTAATCTTGTGATTTTGTATTTTGTTGTTTTTGTAAATAACTTTTTCAACACTGGATTATTTGCATACCCTTGATTGTAGCACTTCTTGTTTATTTTTCAATTTCATTTAGTTTGTTTTTTTTCAGATATATCCAGGGGAAATATTTTTCTTTTTATTTTTGGCGATAGGTTCTTTAGCAGCAGCGCTCAACAGGAGAGGACCAGGTCTTTTCCTTCTTCCCACCCAACTCATTTGCGTTTGTTTTATTCATCCTTAACATTTTGATTGAGTAATTTCCAAATTTTTGTTAATTTGACATTTGTAATTTCTGTAATTGTTATCAAGAGTTACTGTAGTCGAGCCTTTTAGAGGTGGTGTTTAGACGCTCCATCTTTTTGAGTCTTATTTTAAATGTCTATGAGTTAGTAGTTGGTGAGTAACTGTTGCGGTCGGCACCATGGTTCTTGTCTGGCATTTTATGCAACTTTTCCCCAAATTTTGGTTCAGCACAATCCACAATAATAATGTAGGTCAATGTGGTGCGTGTCTTTTGTAATGGTGAAAACACGTTTGGTACAAGTGTATGGGTGGTGCTATGGAAACCAATATGTATTGGCTTTATAAAACTTAGATTAATTTGTAATACAAGAGAATTCAATAATAAAATCTGTACTCTTTCATTTATACTTCCAAGGCACGAACACCACCCACCAAATTTTCCGAAGGTAGTTCATTTTTAGATAATTTTTATCCCCTAACTTTGTGGCGTGATGTATCCCTGAATTCATTTTACATCTCTGTTTGGGGATGTGCTCTTAAAGTAATATTGGAGAGAGTTATTAAAAATTTTCCATCTCATCAATGCAATGTCTGGTGGTTCGTAGATCTGTATAATTACTAAGGGTTATGAGGTTTATTTGGCTTGTTATTCTCGAATTTAAAAGGCGATCATTTTTTATGGGGCTTGTACACCCAATTAGTTTTTTAGCCCCTTGTTGACCATTTGCAGTTTTTATTGTGAGAATCATGCAATCTCCGTATATCTAGTTAACTATATAATATATATAATATATATATATATCATATAGATATATATATATTATATCTACGTATATATTATGTATGTATATATAATATATATATATATAGATATTATATAAGATATATATATATATATATATATTATATATATATATATATATATAATATATATGATATAGATATTATAAATATGTATATGTACTGTCTATATATATATTATATATATCATATATAATATATATATATATATATATATATATTATATTATAATAGATATGCGTTAATATATAATATATATATATATAATATATTATATTATATATATATACATATAATATATATATCCTATATATAATATATATATATTTATATATCTATACGTATATTATATCTATATATATATATATATCATATATATATATTATAATAATATATATATATATATATATTTATATATATATATATATATATATATACATATATATATATATATATATAATAATATATATATATATATATATATAAATATATATCATTATATATATCATATATATCTATATAATTATATATATACAGTTGTCACATTCACACTACACAACTGTATACCTGCGCGTGATTCACGTTTATTAAGCCAGTTCACCCCCATGTTCCTAGTTCACGTTCATGTATCTAATTTGTATTTTAATTCGTTTTGTGTTATGAAAGGTCATGTTTTACTCATATATATTTTTTTTCTTTTTTTTCTTTCTTTTCTTGCTTTTTTTTCTTTCTTTTTTTTTTTTCTTTTTTCTGTTTTTTTTTCTTTCTTGATTTTGTCAGTCGTGGACGCGCGACACTGCAAATTTTTTGTTCTTTTTTTTTTGTTTTTTTTTTATATGAATTTATTTTTTGTTGTTTTTGAATAATCACGCGGTTCTATTGAATCATTTCTTTAATTAATGTTTTAACCTTCTACTAATGACTTATTTTATGAAAGTTTTATAAATATACTGATCTCATTTTTACTGTTTCATGATTTTAGTCGTTTTTTATTTATTCATAAACTCTTTTAGATTGTTTTTTATAGCTTTTCATTAATGATTTTTGATATTTTTATATGGAATTAATAATTTTAAGAACAATATGTAATTTATTTGATTTATTTGCAAACTACACTCAAGGTTGTACTGGCTTTTTTTCTGGGGGGATGTATTACGCTAAACCCAAAAAAACGGAATGCAAATTTAAAACAATTTACTTTACAAAGATGAAGTTGGAAATCAATTTTGTAAATTGTAAAACCAGTAATACTCACTTTAAAAAACAATTATTTTTTTCCCCCTTTTCTTTTATCATTCTTAATCTTTTTTAACCTGAGATACGGATAATATAATATATATATATATATATTAATACTATATATATTATATAATATATATAATATATATATATATGTAAGAAAAGTATTCCAGAAAAGTTTCCTGACTGAAGTGTTTGCCTTTTGTTTATGTTTTTTTTTTTTTTTTTTTTTTTTTTTGTTTAATGAATATTTACCGTACCCCCTGACTATTTTTTTCACTAATCATTTTTTTACTGATCTCCTTTTTATGATCTTCTACTGATCTTAATTTCCTTTTACCATTACTTTTACATACTTTTTACTATACCTTTCACTGACGTTTAAATGAGGTTTCGGTATTATATATCTATTTGTTTCTGTTCGTTATTTTGCCCTTCTGTCAACGAGTGGTGTTTACATTGTTTTTCTTCTTATTTCTAGCTACCCACAAGGTTTTTTTTTTTTTTTTTTTTTGTCTTTTTTTTTTTTCTGCGCCTCCCGCTCGTGCTGATTACACTTGATATTTTTGTTTTTTTTGTTGCCTATTGCTCGTGCTACCCCACCACACAACTTGCTTGGCTACACTGCTGATCTGTACCACTACTGTTTGTTGCTATTGGCTACTAATATTCCATATGTTATTGCTCCATGCTACCATATCTGGCTTATGTGCTACCACTACTGCTTATGGTCTACTATTAGCCAACATACTGCTATTGCTGCCTGTTTATACCGGCTTCCCAACTACGCGCGATGCCTTATATAACTAACACAGTGGCTTTGGGTGATGAGAAGGACACTAGAAATTTAAGGCACCTGATAATATACAAAATGATTTGTTTGATCTAATTTTCAAAGAGAAGTTATAGTCTAATTTACTCCAAGAGGAGTGAACAGGACCCTTAACCTTTATTCTTCTCTCGGTACCTTTAAAGACCTCTCCGCTCACGGGAGAGGGGGAGATCGCCGGGAGACACGCAAGGCTGAGTGTCCGAAATGATTTAAATTTAATTTCGGGCTCTTTTTACGGACATGGTACTAGGCACCCTTTAAGCTCGAGAGGAATTACCTTACAAAACATTGAATATTTGGTGAGGCAATCGTTTGGGCATGTTGCTTAAGTCCTACTAGCGTCCTTCTTGCTAGAGAAACGTCCGCACAAAAATAGGCTACTTCCGCTAGGCTATTCAATCTCTTGCTTTGTCGGCCTTTAAAGAGGACTTTTTTGGAGGAAGTAGCCAGGTAATTTATTGGCAATATTTGTGACTATTTGTTGTATTCAAGAGATGTGCCAATTTCTTCCAGCCTAATCACATCTTTTGTAGAGATAGATATATGTACTAATATCCAATCGCCCAGAGATTTGTTGGCACTATGGCTAGGGGAGCCTGACCTTGCTCAGTGTGCTTGGTAGTATCTTGTATTGTTCGTAACCTGTGTGGGGGTGACGAGGAGCGAGTGGGTTGCGGGGGGGGGGGATGGGGCAGCCGGGGGTGGGGAGGAGCCGGTTTAAGTGTACCCTATGTTAAGTGTACCCAGTGTTAAGTGCACCCAATGTTAAGTGCACCAAGTGGATAGCGACGGTTTACGTGCAATCATGGTTAAGTGTACCAAGGTTACAGTGCGCCCAGTGTTTATGTGCATGCCCAGTGTTAAGTGCTGCCCAGTGTTAAGTGTTGCCCAGTGCTAACTGCTGCCCAGTGTTAAGTGCTACCCGTGTTAAGTGTGCTTGGCATATCATGCTCATTGCTTAGGCCAGCCCGCCCAAACAAAGCAAGACGAAAAGATACTTGCCATGTAAATAAAAAAAGCCCAGTCAGTGAGTTAGCCTAGTTCTCTTGCATCGTCACCAGTGCCGGGACTATCTGCAGAGCAACTTCCAGAGTTGTGCTCACGGTTCAAACCCAGAAGTAAGGCAAGCAGTGATAGTTATGGACCGTGTGAAATACCCCCAAATGACTTTGTTTTCCCGAAAATTCTTGAAAAAAAAAAGAACAAGGCCTTATCTAGGAAATGAATATGTGGGAAGAGAGCAGACTACACCAGTTTGCCGGAAGCAGATTAGCTAGGCAAGAAAGAAGAGAACCCAGTCCCACCTCCAGCCGATGGAAGTCTTACAGGACCTGGTCAACCAAAAAAGTCAAAGTTACCAACCCCATTGGATCGGTTGTCGTAACGACTAGCCAGCCCAACCAAGCAGAAAGCCGTGGAGGCCCATTTCCAAGACAATATCAGGAAGGACCAAGGCAGGATGAGCACCCACCCCAGATTGCCAGGCATATGGCATCAGTTTTTGATGGGGAAGGACAAAGGAAGGAAAGAAGACGCTTGACTTGTGAAAAAAAGAGAAGGAGGAAGAATCAGGCAAGAGGGGTTACTTTAAGTACTAAGCACCTCAAACGCCCCAGGCAGGAGGAAAATGGGGAATACGGGTGAATCCACCAGCTTTTTTCCAGTGCAGCCGATCACCTATGCCAGAAACCTGCCCAAGGCCAGTGCAAGCTTCAGACAAATCAAAGCACTATCTACATTCTGCGCACCAGCCTCCATTTGGAAGAGACCACGTTTCCCCCAAGGGACATTCACAAAATGTCATAAAGTTCTTGCGCGTTGAGATATCCCTCACTTCCCAAGGGAATTACTTCAGCAAAAAAATAAAAAAAAATTCAATAAAAAATCAACCTCTCTTTGAAGATGGAATCTGGAGAATGGAAGGCGGATATGCTCCATAGGGAAGAAACGTGGTTTAAACCACCAACAAGTGAAGCATTCATCTAGTGGTTACATATGCTAATTACCGTGGGAGGGGAGAACAGCCAGACCCACATAATCCACCATCACCACATCTTCTTTTCTTTCCCCATTTTGGTTTTGATTATAACAAGCGCTGGGACACGTTTTTCAAAGCAGGCCTTGCGGACCTAATTCCGAGTGGAAGGGGGAAGGCGGGGGGAAAACTGTGTGAGGGGGGACGCGAGGGAGGGAAGCGCAGGGGGGGAAGGGGAGGAAAGGTGAAGGGAAGGGATGGGGGAAACCTTACAATGGGGGGGCAAATTCTTGTTTACAAGGTTCTTCTATGTAGAAATAAGATGATGCGGACAGGCCCCATGGGATTTTTACCATGCTAACTGAAGGGTGCGGTATACCAAGGGTACCGTGAGCCATAGGTGATCCCTCAGGACTGATATGGTGCGTATTCCTGTCTGAGATACCACCTTGGCTTAGGGATTTTTTTGCCCTAAAGGAAGACTGCCTACCATCAAAACTTGCTGAGGCCACGCAAAGGAGATCTGGAATTACCGAAATTGGTAACAGGCATAGAGGAGAGGAGAGAGTCAATACTTGCCACCAGTCTCCAACTGCATGATGATTAACCTCGAGGATCGACTTCTTGGCAGGCGAGTGTCTACATACAGACCGTCCACTCTCTGTAAACTGAACTGTATTCCTAGCCTTGTTTTTGACTGAACAAGAGAAGAAGAGGAGAAGAAAGCAGATTTGTTTTTTGTTACTGGAATTATGCCATCACGCCCTGCCCCCCCCCCAACTCAATGGGTCTGAATTTCCATTGTTTGTAGCTACCACCAAGCACTTCAGATGCCTGCAGCAGCAGCCTTCTTCGCTTGTCGGAGAAGTGGTTAGAGGAAGTGCCCCCCCCTCCCACCCCCCCCCCCCTTTCAGTTTCGGCAAAATGGAGAGGAGCTCCCAGCCCCACTGGTGGTTCGTCTTCTCACAACGGGGGCAACAAAACTACAGCCAGCACGCTAGGGACCAAGTCGAACCAGTCGGAGATAATCTCCTCGTGCCCGTTGATGCACCAGGAGGCGGGGTGGGGTCCATCGGTGACGACTCTCATGGGGAAATTATGCTCATTAACACGCGGGGGGGAGGGGGGATCCGAAGTCACCTTCGTTAAGGATTCTGACTGCCTTCGTTGGATACATCCATAGGCCTCGAGCAGCAATGTTCCACCAAGGGATACTTTTCGCAGGGTGTGACCAGGCCAGCCTCTTATATCATCTTAGAGCTGACCCTTCCTTTCCACTGGATGAACACGCCCCTTACTGCATCATCACCAAGGTTCTATCGCTCTCCGAGTTTGAATCTCCTTTTTCCAGATGACATTTGTCCATAAGGAATGGATCTCAATTCATAGTCTATAGTGCCACTACAAAGTTGACGCAAGTCTTGTTTCGAGGGGAGGGGATTCTGTTCTCGAGAACAGAATCCTCAAGTGGAGGCTGCAATGCCCCCCACTCTGGCTATTTCCTGCATGGTCGTGTTGCACATACTATGGACCCTACCCCTACAGGATGGGACCTCCTGGTGACTCCACAGTAGAGTTGCAAAGAGGCCCATCATCTGCATACTCATTCACCACAGTCCAACGAAGTGTCACAAGGCTATGTGTGGGATGTTTGTAATCCTTCTTCTCGGCACGCATCATTCATAATGGAACACGACCCTAGGGAGCACGGCGGAACCCATTTTGAAGTCTATTGTATTACAATTAAATCTTCAAACCTACCTCCTCAAAAACCCACTCTCCTTCCTAGGTCAAACTTGGTGTGTCGACGGGGATCAGCAATAACAGATAAATCTGTCGAGGAAGGCTCTCAAGGGGACAATATACTTGAGGATCTGGAATTTGAATGGGAAGATGACGACTTTGACAACTTCTATGGAGTACAGGACTTTGGTTATGACAATGACTTCTGTGTGGACTACCGTGGACTTAACGCAGTAACCAAATGTGACGCAAACCCTGCCCCATATTAGTGAGATGATAGATGAGATGGGGCCTATGAATATATTCACTACTATGGATGCAAGAGCAGCCTACTGGAGTGTTGAAGTGGAGGAGTCAGACAGACCAAAGACTGCCTTCTCTGAAGGCTACCACTTTTTCCAGTTCAGGAGGCTCCCCATTGGATTGTCCACAGCACCAACAACGTTCCAGCGAATGATGAATCTTGTCCTGTCATCTATGTTGGGATGTCATACACTTGCTTATTTGGATGTTGTGATTGTATATTTAGCCAAAGCTTCTCAACAACATCTTAAAGATCTTGATGAAACCTTGCAATTGTTATCTTTGGCGGGTCTGAAGCTGAACCTCCAAAAGTGCCAATTCGCTGCTACAACCATAGACTTCCTAGGTTTTACAATCTCCCCAGAGGGTGTCTCGCCAAACCACGAGGTGCTGGCCATCCCCAAGACGTCACCGTGAGAGAAGTCCGCCATTTCTTGGGTGCTGCTGGCTTCTTTAAAAGCATAACCTGGGTTATGCAACCATAGTGTGACCTATACATCTCCTCTTAAAAAAGGGACAAGCATGGAATTGGGTTCCTGAACAGCAAGCTGCCTTCAGTACATTCAAAGAGAAGCTCACCTCCGTACCCATCCTGCACCCGCCTTGACTTTTACTCAAAAGGGTTCGAACTTTATACAGATGTGTCCACCATAGCTCTGAGGGCGTGCCTGATCCAGAGAGATGATCTTCAATTCCCACATGCCATAGCCTATTACAGCAGGAAATTGCGTGATCCCGAAACTCGATACCCCACATTTGACCTGGAAGCCTTAGCTGTCATGGAAGGTGTTCATGTATTCGATTCTACCTTACAGGCGCCACCTCTAGTTACACAGATCACTGCCACTTGTTATGTATTCTCAGAATCCAAATCTCCTAGGTTTATCGCTTTGCCCATGACCTATTTCCCTTTTTAATTTCACCATCTGCTACAAGAAGGCCTGCAAACTGTATTCCTGATTTTCTCTTCGACAGGTTGCCAGTTGACCATTATGAACTCTCCCTGAAAAGCTGGCGAACAACAGGAGCTACCCCACTGGCTGACATTCAGTTCTTAATTTTGGTGGGGCACCCTAAGAGAAACTCCCACTACCCTTGAGTGACTTTTTAGATGAAAATGGAGTACTGTCCGGTTGAAACACTGTCAGACTGGATTTGTTACCAGCTGTGGTGCCTGAACCTCAGAACTGCTTTCTTTAAAGTATCACTCCTCCTCTTGCATACCCTCCAAGTGTACATCGGATATTTCAGAATGCCAGGTCCATGTCTTATTGGCCAAACTTGCTGAGGGATGCCTGTCAATATGGAGAAGGTTGTGTGGCCTGTCATCAATCTCGAGGCAATGCAAAAGGTTCCCATGGAGACACCCCATTAGCAAAAGTTTCCTTGGGAAGTCTGTCTAGGGAAATATCATGAATGTTGGTCCTAATGTCCGGTTCGCTGGGCCTCTGTCCATTTTCACCAGAATCTTTATTCAGGGAACTCACCAAGTTAATGCATGCCACAAATCACTACAGGGTTTTGGGACATCATCTAAAAGGCAACGGCATGAGGGAAAACCCTGAACCAACCGTGTCGTTAAGTCAGCCCTTACCTGCCCTTGTTAACAATCGCCAAGGAGTATGGCACAATTTGTTTTCCTAAAACTCCAATTGCAGATTAATTCAGCTATTCATCAACACTACTGGAGAAACACCTCTTTATCTGCTTACCGGCCGACCGCCTTCAGGAGGCTCGTCGTGTGGCTATGGATTGCTCGAAGGGAAAGCCGCCCAAATACGGTAAATATAACACCGCGCAGAAAGTGAGTTTCTGCCTGCGAATGCCCCCTGTGTGGCACTTCGACTTTCGGAATCGCATGGGAGGTCTTCCTCCCCTTACTGGAAAATGCCGCACCCTGCTCGCGTCCTTGAAGCGTCTGGGACCTCTCCTTGAGATCCAGAGTCGCAACTGAAGTCCAGATAAGGTTAATCTGAATCACTTGAAACGCTATTTGCCACCAAATTTGACATTTCATATGCTGATGAACCCCTAACTCATTGACCCTTGGAATGTATGTTTCACCAAAGAGGGGGCTACACTTCCAGTTGTCACTCCAGATACACACATGTATCACCTGCGCGTGATTCACGTAGTTCACCCCATCTCGTTTTCTTTTATTTTTCGCAATTTATTTTTCTGTTAATTATATTTGTTAGCTTTAGTGTTTTCTACTTAAATGTATTATTTTGTATTTTAATTCGTTTTGTATTATAAAGGTATGTTTTCCATATATAAATATATAATATATTATTATATATATATATATATATAATATATTATATCTATATATAATATTTTTTTTTTTTTTTTTTTTTTTTTTTTTTTTTTTTTTTTTTTTTTTTCTTCTCTTCTTTTTCTTTTCGATTTCTCAGTCCCTGACGTGATACTGATTTTTGAACAATCATCATTTTGAATAAATTTCTTTAATTATGTTTTTAACTTCTACTAATGACTTTTTTAAATCATCTTATTTTTATTATTTTATTTTATTAATGAAAGTTTTATAAATTCCCTCAATAATGATTTTGATATTTTTATGTGGAATTAATAATTTTAAGAATAATATGTATTTTATTTGATTTTATTTATGAGAAAAATGGTTCTATATGTTGTGCGTCCCCGAGTTTATGCAGTTCCCAGGTAGGAACAAATAAACAATGTCAACTGGAACTTTGTTTGTGTCACATCCCCTCTCTCTGCAAAGTACACTCAAGGTTGTACTGGCTTTTTTTACTTGCCTAGGATTGCAAAATGCCGGACGTGTTAGCTAAACATAAATGAAGGCAATTAAAATAATACTTTAAATAGATGAATTTGAAAAAACGTAAATGTTAAACCAGTGATACTCACTTTAAATACCAGTTCTTTTTTCCCTTTTCTTTTATCATTCTTAGTCTTTTAAGTATAATATATATAATATATTATTATATATATTTTATATATATATCTTATATTTAAAATATATTTATATATATAAAATATATATCAAAATATATATATGTGTTTTTGTGTGTATAAAAAGTAACGTATTCCAGAAATTTTACTGCTGAGTGTTTCCCTTTTGTTTATTGTTTTTTTTTTTTTTACTGAAATTTTTTACTGTAAACCCCTCTACTACTTTCTTTTCACTAATCTTTTTACTGATCTACTGACCATTTACTCTTCTTTTACCCATACCTTAAAACCCTACTTTTTACTACACTTTACTGATCTTTTTACTGAAATTATCGGTATTATGTTTTTTTTTTCTGTTCGTTATTTTACCCTTGTTCCCCAGTGTTTTACTTGTTTCTTATTTTCTACCACACGCTTCTTCTGCGCCTACCGCTCGTGCAAATTCACTATTGGGAATTGCTCTGCTATCACTACTGCTCATGCTACCACTACTGCTCGTGCTACCCCCTACTGCTACGTATACTACCGGTATAGCCCATTGCTCGTGCTACCACTACTGCTATGGCTACTACTACCAAATAAATGCATTGCTTGTATACGGTACTACTATTGCTATGTCACTACAGTGGAAGGACACTAGATAAGGCTAAATGTAGCACTGTTAGATTTTTTCAAACGAGTTATTGTCTCATTTCAAGAGGAGTGAACGGGTCCCTTTATTCCTTACCTGGTCCCTAAGCCTGTCCTGCCCCACGGGAGATTTAACTTCGGGCTCCACTTTACGGACTGGTACCTGGCCCTAAGCTAGGAGTATACCTTTCAATAATATAGATAGATAGATTTGATAATAGAAAAGATAGATAGATAGATAGATGATGATAGATAGATAGATAGATAGATATAATAGATATATAAGATAATATACACGGTAGTATATATATAATTTATATATTGTTACGCCAACGCCTCTCTGCCACACCAAACACAGGCAGGCTAGGCAGACGGCGTGTTATCCACAGGGTCGTGAACACGGAAAGCTCCAAGAGGCACCGAGCACCAAGCGTCCCAGAACACCACGAGGGGAACGCCAAGTGGCGAGGCAGGGCACGAAATAAACACACGATGACAGTCTTTCCTTTATTTACACAAGTTATTTACCCGTACACTTTTCTATAGGCACAATACGGGGGGAAACCAGCATGTCACACTGCACGATACAGCTTATAACAGGGCAACACAAAGTTATATCAGGTCCAAGGTCGACACACGCCTTACTCTGCGTCAGGTAGTCAAGGCCCAGCAAACAGTGCTCGTCCAGATCGGCCACATACACCGGCAGCCGCTGCACCGTGCTGCCCACGGCCAATACGAAGCCTCCACTGGCCCTTGAGCTGCACACAATGCCCCGTGACACCACACAGTTTCTCTGTGGGGCGTCTGGAAGTCGCATAAGTGGCCAAAATATCAGGCCGCACTAGGGTCTTCTCAGCCCCAGTGTTCCCCTGTCAGGCGGCATGGCTTCCCATCTAGTGAGCCCTCCACCTACATCGTGCTGGTTCGACGGCAGGTTACCCAAGTCGGGCCCCGGGAACCGAGGACGGCGGTTTTGCCCCCTTCTCCCGCAGTCCGAGTTTTCGCCTGTACCATTTCCTTAGCCTTAGGACATGCACTGGGATGGTGACCAACCTCCACAGTCCTTGCGCACTGCTGGAAGGCATCGAATCCGTCCGGTTTGAGAGGATTTTTTCCCTCCCTCCGACACCGACTACGTCTGTGCCCTCCCTCTCCCGCAGCCCCAACAAAAACCCTTTGGGAAAGTTCTCGGGCTCCCCCCCAAATGCTACCTTCTCCATTTTAGCCTTCTGGCCCCCGGAAAGTCAGGGCGAAGCTGAGCGCGGGCCCCTACCCTGGTTGCCCTTCAGGAAGGCCCGAACTCCAAGGCCCTCGCCACGCCCCCTTTTGGGGTTTTTGGATGGGCTCCCGAGGCCCTCTACTCCACGCATAAATCTTGATAGTTGACACCGGTTTTCAAAGACTTTGTCCTGGGGGCAAGTGCAGTCGCTCAGCCAAAAACTACCTCTGCACAGCCAACCAGGGGAAAGGAGCACATCTTCCTACACCCCTCACCAGCTTCCGCCCAAAGGGCGACACACGCCTTACTCGCGTCATTTTTCCCCCCGGGGCCCTTTCATGTTAACACATGCCCGGTATCCTTTTCAGTTAACACATGTTTGCAAAATTACAAAGACCCACGGGGTAGCACTATCCCCCCCTATCAAGCAGACGCCCCGTCGCTCTACATACCAAACCTGAAAAAAACTAAAAGAAATTTTAAAAATAAGATTAGTCCTCAGGAACAAAACAAAATTTTTTCAAACGAAAGTAACCGTAATTGAAAATCAGTTTCAGAAACACAAAAATCTTTCATCCACGCGGTTTTCTTGCTTCGCTGGGTCATTCGGAGGAGGTGTGGGGGGCGGTAGTTTTGGCGGGGCACCCAGAGGGGTATCCCCTGCTCCAAGACCTGATTCAGGTCCCCATTGACGTCGGCTGCATCCCCTCACCGTCCAACCCGTCCTCTCTCGGTCAGCATCTGCCCCCCTCTCGCCACTTGGGGCTAAGTCATCTCCTTTTTTCCCGGCCCGGAGAGTTCCTGGCCCAGGGTAACCCCCAAAGCGGTGCGCCAAATCCTCGGGAAGCAGGCAAGGGGCCCCAACCAAACCAAAACCCTCGCTCCCCGGACTCTTCGGAGCTCCACTTCCTCAAAAGTGCCCAGTTTTTAAAAAACCAGCTGGCATTTCGGCTTATGGGAAAAGTTAGTAAAACACTGTAACTACCCCCCCCTGGTCCAAAAAGGCCCCCCAAAAAACCGTAACCCCCATAGCCAGCTGAGTTTTTGGTTTGGGGCCCACAAGGCCCTCTACTCCAGCATCCCCTTTTAAATTTCGACAGGGATTCTGACCTGTCCTGGGGGGCAAAGGGCATCGCCAGCCATAACTACCTCTGCAACCCAACCACGGGAAAAGGACATCTTCACCGTGCACCCTCCCCAGTTTCCGTCCAGGTCGAAAAATGCCTTACTTGCTCAGGTATCAAGGCCCCCAAACAGTGCTCGTCCAGATGGGCCACATACACGGCAGCCACTCACTGTCTGCCACGCCAAATTTACGAGCCTCCCCTGGCCCCTTGGCTCACCAATCCTTGCCCCCACACAGTCTCTGTGGTGGTCTGGAAGTCCAAGTGGCCAACATTCGGCCGCACTGGGTCTTCCAGCCCCAAAAGGGGCCACTGCCCCGGCGGCAAGGGGTTTTTCCCATCTTTTTGAGCCCCACCTACAGTGGGTTTAAAGGGCGGGTTGCCCAATTTGGGGGCCCCGGGGAACCGAGGCGGCTGGTTTTGGCCCCCTTCTCCAGCTGTCCGAGTTTTGCCTGTATTTCCTTAGCTTAGGACATGCCCTCGGAGGGTGCCCAAACCCTGCCACACCCTTGCGCATGGGAAGGCATCAAATCCGTCCGGTTGAGGGGATGTTTTTCTCCGCTCCCCCCGACCCCGACTACTCGTGCCCACTCTCCGCAGCCCCCAAAAAAACCCCTTGGAAAAGTTTCGGTCCCCTTTCCTCAAGCTACCTTCTCCATTTAGCCTTCGGGCCCCCGAATCAGGGGGGGCTGAGCAGCGGCCCTAGGCCATTTGTTGCCTTCAGGGGGCCCTCAAACTCCAAGGGCCCCCTCGCCAGCGCCCCTGCAGGTCCTCAGGGTGTGCCTGCTTGACAAATTTTGCAGCTGCTGGTCCTCAAAGCGTCAAAAAAAAATCGCGGGTCAGGACCACGATCACCCTTTCTGCGCGCAGGGTACGACCTCCTTACCACGCCTCCACATCCTGCCCCGTTTGGGACAGTGTCTCGCCACGCCCAAGGCCGCTTCTTCAAGTGGCCCGATTCCCCTGGGCCTGGTGGGGCCCAAAAAACGGGTTTCAAACCCTCGCCACGCGGTGAAAGAGGCATTTTTGGGATGGGGGCGTGCCCCAAATTCCACCGCGGGGCCCCTTACATGTTCCACTGCAGGGTTTTCTCTTCCTGGCCCAGCCCTCAGATCAGCATTTAAAATTGGGCGACATTGCCTCCCAGGCCACTTCCCCCGACTCAGCTGGCTTATCCCTTCCAAAGAATTCTGGAGGCCGAGGGGCTCAGGTGGAGACCGTGCCGTGAACTAACACCCCGGGGGGGAGGAAGGGGGTGAGGGGGGAACGAGGGGTGCCGGGTCCGTTTTTTTGCCGCCCCCATCCCCAAAGGGAGCGGTTCCGGGGTCCCCAGCCTTTGCACGACCATGGCTCCGCACGATGCTGCGAGGCCCGGGCTTCCTGCCACGGACCCAGAGACCCCAGTAAATTACCTCTGGCATCTTTTGCCAAACCTCGTTCCTTCTGCTTCAACTTTTACTCCCCACGTGCGCCACCTTTTTCCTTTCACTTCCCTCCCCAGGCCCTAAAACCTGCCCTTTTCAAGTCTGCACCTCCCCCATTTCACTCTTCATGCCTTGTCGGTGTTGCTGATTTCCATCTTCCGATGCAGTTGCCTGTAGCACCTAAAAAGTTGGCGAACTGTTCCCTCCCTTTCCTTGCTGCATCTCGACGGAGGTGCGCCTGCTCGCGTCCCCTGTTGCCTCTTTTCTGCCCTTTGTGCCATTTCCTCCCTCATACCGCCGCATGGCATGATCAGGCCCATCTGGCTGGGTTTCCCCTCACTCGTCCCTCCTCATTAGCCTCCTCTTCTTTGGTGCCGCCATCTTTGGCGAAAAATGAAAAAATCGGGCGTCTCACAAATCAAATTCACAAATCCCCCTCCTAAAACCATTTTTTTTACTTCCCCACCACCTCGTCTCTCTTTCCACCAACACAAGGGAGGGTAGGCAATGGCGTCTATTCACGGGTCGTGAAAACTGAAAAAGCTCCAAGAGGCACCGAGCACCAAGCGTCCCAGAACACCAAGGGGAAACGCCCGTGGCAAGGCGGGGACAAAAAAATACAAAATACGTCTTTCCTTATTTACACAAGTTTTTTTACCCGTACACTTTTCTAAAGGCACAAAAACAGGGGAACCAGCATTCACACGATACGCTTTTTAACAGGGCAACCCAAAAATTTTTCGTCACAAAGGGACAAGGGTCTCACAGGAGCAGCACCCCCCATCGTTGCTTTTTCCTCCGCTCCTCCGCTCCAGCCAGTTTGCGATGTTTGCCCCGGGCCCTTCATGTTAACACATGCCCAAGTCATTCTTTTCATGTTAACACATGTTTCCAGAGAAAAGACCCCTGGGGTAGAAAAATATATATATATATATATTTTTATATAAATAAATATATAATATATATATATATATATTTATATATTAAAATATATTATATTATATAAATAAAATATAATATGAAAACAGTATATATAACATATAAATAATATATATATATATTATAATATAAATATATATATTATATATATTATGTATTTTTAAAAAGTTTTCATATTTAAATAATTAAATTTATAAAATTTTATATATAATAATATATATAATAAAACATTAATATAAAATTATAAAAATTATATAAATATATATATAAATTATTATATGTATATATAATGTTTTTATTATATATATATAAATAATAATAATTTTTAATTTAAAATATATTTAAAAATTTTATTATAAATTATATTTATATTAATAATAAAGTCTAAAATGTTTTTTATTATATTTTTTTTTCTATTATATATATAAATTTTTTTAAAATATAATAAATTTTATTTTCTAATATTTATATATTATAATATATATAATATATATATTTTCTACGCCAGTGGTCTTTGTCTCTGTGGAAACTTGTTAACTGAAAAGTGACTTGGGGATGGTTAACATGAAGGGGCCTGGGGAAACATGACGCAAATGGCTGTGGCGGGGGGCGGAGGAACAAAACCCCGTGGGTTGGGGCTGCTCCTGTGAAGCCTCTGTGTGCCTTGGACTGATAAACTTTGTGTTGCCCTGTTAAAGCTTTTTGTGTGAATGCTGTTTCCCCCGTATTGTGCCCTTAAAAAATGACGGGGAAATCTTGTGTAAATAAAGGAAAAACTGTCATTTTGTATTTTTTTTGTGCCCTGCCTTCCACGTGGGTTCCCTCCCGGTTTCTGGGACGCTGTGGTGTCGGGGGCCTCTTGGGGCGTTCATGTTAAAGACCCTGTGAATAGCCCCGCCATCTCCCCCTCCTTGTTTGGTGGCAGAGAGACGAGGGGTCGGGTACAAAAAGGGGGTTGGAGTGGGATTTGTGATTTGATTGTGAGACGCGCCCCTTTATCAGTCGTCCAAGATGGGGGCGCCCCTGAGGGGGAGGAGGGGTATGACTGAGGCCCGGCACAGTGAGGGAAGCCCAGCCGATGGACCTGATCACGCCATGCTGGTCGGTATGAGGGAGGAAATGGGACAAAGGGGGAAGAGCAGGCAACCCGGGCACGCGGCAGGGGCCCATCTCGCGAATGCAGGGAAGGAAGGGAGGGAACGTTCTGCCAAATTTTGAGGTGTGAGCAAACCTTTCATGGAAAAATGGAAACTCAGCATACCCGCAAGGCATGAAAGTAACGATGGGGGAGGTGAGACTCTGAAGGGCAAGGGTTTAGGGCCCGAGGGGGGGAAGTGAAGGGGAAAAGGGGGCGTCCGTGGTATAACTTTCAAGCAGGAAGGCCGACGAGGTTCTGGCAACGATGCCAAGTGCAGATTTTATGGGGGCTGTGGGGTTCCGGGGGGAAGCCCCCGGGCCTCGCAGCATGTGTCGGGGCCAGGGTCGCTGCAGAAGGGTGGGGACCCCTCGGAACCCCTCCCCTTTTTATAGGTTTGGGGGAAAAATCGGACCCGGTCAACCCCCCTCGTTCCCTCCCTCACCCCTTCCCCCCCCCCCGGGGGTGTTAGTTTACGGCACGCTTCTCCACCCGCCAGCCCCCCCGGGCCCCCAGACTTCTGTGAAGCATAAGCCGCTGGTACGACGGGGAAAGGGGGCCTGGGGGCATAGTCGCCCAATTTGAAATGTAGCTCTGCCCAGGGCTGAGCCAGGAAGAGAAGGGCCCCGCACTGGAAAAAGTGCTAAGGGGCCCCGCGGTGGGAAATGTTGGGATCTGCCGCCATCCCAACATGCCCCTTTACACCAGCGGGCAGAGGGTTTTAAACGCCGTTTTGGGCACCACCACCAGGCCGGGGATTCGGGCCCACTTTAAGAAGCGGGCTCGTGAGCGTGGGGAGACACTGTCCCACTGGCCGGATTTGGGGGCGTGGTAAGGAGGCTAAACCCTGCAGCTGCAGAAAATACGTGGTCCTGACCGCGATTTCTTTGTTGACGCTTGCAGGACCCGCAGCTGCAAATCTACTCAAAGGGCCCCCCTGAGGCCGCAGGTGGCGCTGGCGAGGGGGCCCTTTGGGGTTCGAGGGCCCTTTCCCGAAAGCAAAAAATGGCCTAGGGCCAGCTGCTCACCCCGCCATGATTCCGGGGGGAGAAGGGGTAAAGTGGAGAAGGTAGCATTGAGGAAGGTGAGCCCAGAACTTTCCAAAGGGTTTGTGTTGGGGTGCGGAGAGGTAGGGGACAGACGTAGTCGTGTCGGAGGGGGCGGAGAAAAACATCCCTCAACCGACGGATTTTTTGGGGCCTTTTCCCGCAGTGCTGCAAGGCCCGGGCCGGATGGTCACCACCGGGCATGTCCTAAGGGTAAGGAATCCCGGCGGAAAAATCGACGCTGGGGAAAGGGGGGCCAAAAACCCACCGTCCCCCGGTTTTCCCCGGCCCCCAATTGGGGCAAACCGCCGTTGAACCACCCATTAGGTGGAGGGCTCAATAGATTGGGAAACCATGCCCCCCTGACAGTGGACACTGGGCTGAGAAGACCCTATGCGGCTGTATGTTTGGGCCCTATGCATTCCAGCACCCCAGAGATGGTGGTTTTCACAGGGGTTGTGTGCACCAAGGGGCCGGGGGGCTCGTATTTGGGGTGGACAGCACAGTGCAGTGGCTCCGGTGTATGGGGCCGATTGGGCGAGCACGTTTCGGGCCTTGATACCGACGCAGAGTAAGGGTTCGCCTTTTGGGCGGAAGCTGGTGAGGGGCACGGGGAAGTTGCCCCTGTTCCAGGGGCTGTGCGAGGGAGTTTTGGCTGAGCGACTGCACCCTTGCCCCCCCGGGAAAATCAGAATCGGGGTGACTATCAAATGATGCGTGGGGTAAGGGCCTTTTGGAGCCCATCCAAAAACCCGCAGCTGGGTGATGGTGGCGTTGGCGGGGCCCTTTTTGGACCCGGGGGGGGGTTTAGTTCATGTTGGTAGCAAAATTCTCCGATAAAGGCCCAAAGGCCAGTGGGCAAAGCTGGGCACTTTTGGGAAGTTTACGTCCCCAAGAGTCTCGGGGAGCGAGGATTTTTGGGTGGGGCCGTTTCCTGCTTCCTGAGGGTTTTGGCCCCGCACCACTGTGGCTTACCATGGGAGGAAGCCCACTCCTGGAGCCTGGTGAAAAAAGGAGATGAGTTAGCCCCCCGTAGTGGGGATGAGACGTGGCAATTGCCCCAGATAGGCGGTGGGTTTGCGGGAGGCGTGCAGCGACGCAAAGGTGACCAGAACGGTCTTGGGCAGGAGATCCCCCCTGGGTCCACTCCAAAAACCGCCGCCCACACCTCCTCCAGAATGGACCCCGCGAGAGCGAAGAAGCCGCGCTGGATAAAGATTTTTTTTTTTCTGAAATGATTTTTTATTCGGTTCTTTCGTTTGAAAAGATTTTTTTTTGTTCTGAGGGCAATCTTTTTAAAATTTCGTAGTTTTTTTCAGTTTTGGGACAAGCAGAGGGGGCGTCTGCTTGATAGGGGGGGATAGTGCTACGCCAGTGGGTCTTTGTATCTGTGCGAAACATGTGTTAACATGAAAAGGATGACCTGGGCATGTGTTAACATGAAAGGACCTGGGAAAACATGACGCAGAGTAAGGCGTGTGTCGACCTTGGACGGAAGCTGGTGAGGGTGTACGGTGAAGATGTGCTCCTGCTTCCAGTGGTTGGCTGTGCAGAGGTAGTTATGGCTGAGCGACTGCACCTTGCCCCCAGGACAAAGTCTAGAATCCGGTGTCAACTATCAAGAGTGATGCGTGGAGTAGAGGGCCTCGTGGAGCCCATCCAAAACCTACAGGTGGCGCTGGCGAGGGCCTTGGAGTTCGAGGCCTTCCTGAAGGCAACCAGTGGCCTAGGGCCAGCTGCTCAGCTTCGCCATGACTTCCGGGCCAGAAGGCTAAAGTGAGAAGTACATTGAGAAGGTGACCCGGAAAAACTTTCCAATGTTTTGTGTTGGGGCTGCGGAGAGGTAGGGCACAGACGTTAGTCGGTGTCGGGGGAGCGGAGACACATCCTCTCAACCGGACGGATTTGATGCCTTCCAGCAGTGCTGCAAGGACTGTGGCAGTATGGTCACCATCCAGTGCTGTTTCCTAAAGGCTAAGGAAGTGGTACAGGCGGAAACTCGGACCCTGCTGGAGAAGGGGCCCAAAACCCAGCCGTCCCGGTTCCCGGGCCCCGACTTTGGGTAACCTTTCCGTCGAACCAGCACGATGTAGGTGGAAAGGGCTCAATAGATGGGAAGCCATGCCGCCTGACAGTGGAATTGGGGCTGAGAAGACCCTAGTGCGGGCCTGTATTTTTGGCCACTATGCGACTTCCAACCACCACAGAGACTGTGTGGTGTCACGGGGAAATTGTGTGCAGCCAAGGGGGCCCAGTGGAGGCTCGTATTGGCGTGGGCAGCACGGTGCAGCGGCTGCCGGTGTATGTGGCCGATCTGGACGAGCACTGTTTGCTGGGCCTTGACTACCTGACGCAGAGTAAGGCGTGTGTCGACCTTGGACCTGATATAACTTTGTGTTGCCCTGTTATAAGCTGTATCGTGCAGTGTGACATGCTGGTTTCCCCCTGTATTGTGCCTATAGAAAAGTGTACGGGTAAATAACTTATGTAAAAAAAAGGAAGACTGTCATCGTGTGTTTATTTCGTGCCTGCCTCGCCACTTGGCGGTTTTTCCCCTCGTGGTGTTCTGGGACGCCTGTGGTGCTCGTGCCTCTTGGAGCTTTTCCGTGGGTTTACGACCCCTGTGGATAACACGCCGTCTGCCTAGCCCGCCTTGTTTGGTGGCAGAGAGGCGGTTGGCGTAACAATATTTTATATAATATTTTATTTCATAAAACGTGTATATATATCTATATCTATATCTCATCTTTTATCTATCTATCTATCTATCTATCTATCTATCTATCTATCTATCTATCTATCTATCTATCTATCTATATATTGTAAGGTATACTCCTAGCTTAGGGCCAGGTACCAGTCCGTAAAGGGGAGCCCGAAGTTAAATCTCCCGTGGGGCAGGAGAGGCTTAGGGACCAGGTAAGGAATAAAGGACCCGTTCACTCCTCTTGAAATGAGACAATAACTCGTTTGAAAAAATCTAACAGTGCTACATTTATCCTTATCTAGTGTCCTTCCACTGTAGTGACAGTAGCAATAGTAGTAGCCGTACTACAAGCAATGGCAGTAGTGGTAGTAGTAGCCATAGCAGTAGTGGTAGCACGAGCAATAGCTATACTGGTAGTAGTAGCCATAGCAGTAGTGGTAGCACGAGCAGTAGTGGTAGCATGAGCAGTAGTGATAGCACGAGCAATTGCAATAGTGATAGTAGCACGAGCGGTAGGCGCAGAAGCGTGTGGTAGAAATAAAGAAACAAGGTAAAACACTCGGGAACAAGGGTAAAATAACGAACAGAAAAAATAAATATAATACCGATAACTCAGTAAAAAGATCAGTAAAAGTGTAGTAAAAGTATGGTTAAGGTATGGTAAAAGAAGAGTAAATGGTCAGTAGATCAGTAAAAAGATTAGTGAAAGAAAGTATAGTAGAGGGTACAGTAAATATTCAGTAAAAAAAATAAAACAATAAACAAAAGGGAAACACTCAGCAGTAAAAGTCTGGAATACGTTACTTTATACACACACACACATATATTATAATATGAATTATATATATATATATATTATATATATATATATATATATATATATATATATATATATATATACTTAAAAGACTAAGAATGATAAAAGAAAAGGGAAAAAAGAACTGGTATTTAAAGTGAGTATCACTGGTTTAACATTTACGTTTTTTCAAATTCATCTATTTAAAGTATTATTTTAATTGCCTTCATTTATGTTTAGCTAACACGTCCGGCATTTTCCAATCCTAGGCAAGTAAAAAAAGCCAGTACAACCTTGAGTGTACTTTGCAGAGAGAGGGGATGTGACACAAACAAAGTTCCAGTTGACATTGTTTATTTGTTCCGTACCTGGGAACTGCATAAACTCGTGACGTCACAACATATAGAACCATTTTTCTCATAAATAAAATCAAATAAAATACATATTATTCTTAAAATTATTAATTCCACATAAAAATATCAAAATCATTATTGAGGGAATTTATAAAACTTTCATTAATAAAATAAAATAATAAAATAAGATGATTAAATAAGTCATTAGTAGAAGGTTAAAACATTAATTAAAGAATTTATTCAAAATGATGATTGTTCAAAAACTCAGTATCACGTCAGGGACTGAGAAATCGAAAAGAAGAAGAAGAAGAAGAAAAAAAAAAAAAAAAAAAAAAAAAAAAAAAAAAAAAAAAAAAAATATATATATATATATATATATATTATATATATATATATATATATATATATATATATATATATGGGTAAAACATGACCTTTCATAATACAAAACGAATTAAAATACAAAATAGATACATGTGAAGTAGAAACACTAAAGCTAACAAATATAATTAACAGAAATAAAAGCGAAAAATAAAAGAAAACGAGATGGGGGTGAACTACGTGAATCACGCGCAGGTGATACAGGTGTGTATGTGGAGTGACAACTGGAGTGCTACGCCCCCTCTTGGTGAACAGTACATTCCAAGGGTCAACTGAGTTAGGGGGTTCATCAGCATATGAAATGTCATTTGGTGGGCAGTAGCGTTTCAAGTGATTCAGATTAACCTTCATCTGGACTTCAGTTGCGACGTCCTGGATCTCAAAGGAGACCGGTCCCAGACGCTTCAGGACGCGAGCAGGGTCGCGTCATTTTCCAGTAAGGGGAGGAAGACCTCCCATGCGATTCCGATGTTCGAAGTACCACACCAGGGGACATTCGCCAGGCAGAAACTCCACTTTCTTGCCGCGGTCGTTATATTTACCGTATGTTTGGCGTGCTTCCTTCGAGGCATCCATAGCCACACGACGAGCCTCCTGAAGGCGTGTCGGCCGGTAAGCAGATAAAGAGGCTGTTCTC
Source organism: Penaeus monodon (assembly GCF_015228065.2). Taxonomy (NCBI): domain Eukaryota; kingdom Metazoa; phylum Arthropoda; class Malacostraca; order Decapoda; family Penaeidae; genus Penaeus; species Penaeus monodon. The sequence goes on along the minus strand of NC_051423.1, from coordinate 16,050,339 downwards.
CAGTAGTGTGATGAATAGCTGAATTAATCTGCAAGTGGAGTTCAGGAACAAATTGGTGCCATACTCTTGGGCGATTGTTCACAAGGGCAGTAAGGGCTGACTTAACGACACGGTTGGTCAGTTCCATCATGCCGTTTGCCTGTAGATGATGTCAAATCATGTAGTGATTTGTGGCATGCATTAACTTGGTGAGTTCCCTGAATAGATTGCTGGTGAACTGGACAGAGCCCAGCGAACCGGTACATTAGGACCAACATCCATGATATCCATAGACAGACTTCCCAAGGGAAACTGTGCTAATGGGGTGTCTGCCATGGGAACCTGTGCATTGCCTCGAGATTGATGACAGGCCACACAACCTTCTCCATATTGACAGGCATCCCTCAGCAAGTTTGGCCAATAAGACATGGACCTGGCATTCTGAAATATCCGATGTACACTTGGATGTGATGCAAGAGGAGGTAGGTGATACTTTGAAAGCAGAGTTCTTGAGGCTTTCAGGCACCACCAGCTGGTAACAAATCCAGTCTGACAAGTGTTTCAACCGGTACAGTACTCCATCTTTCATCTCAAAGTCACTCAAGGGTAGTGGGAGTTTCTTCTTAGGTAGTGTCCCATCCATTAAGTAACATTGAATGTCAGCCAGTTGAGGGTCAGCTCCTTGTTGTTCTGCCAGCTTTTCAGGGGAGAGTTCAGTAATGGTCAACTTGGCAACCTGTCGAGAGAGCAAATCAGGAATACAGTTTGCAGGCCCTTCCTTGTAGCAGATGGTGAAATTATAAAAGGATAGGTCATGGGCAAAGCGAGTCATCCTAGGAGATTTGGATTTCTGGAGAATACATATACAAGTGGGCAGTGATCTGTGTATACTATGAGGTGGCGCATGTAGAGGTAGGAATCGAATACATGAACACCATCCATGACAGCTAAGGCTTCCAGGTCAAATGTGGGGTATCGAGTTTCGGGATCACGCAATTTCCTGCTGTAATAGGCTATGGCATGTGGGAATTGAAGATCATCTCTCTGGATCAGGCACGCCCTCAGAGCTATGGTGGACACATCTGTATAAAGTTCGAGCCCTTGAGTGAAGTCAGGCTGATGCAGGATGGGTACTGAGGTGAGCTTCTCTTTGAAGGTACTGAAGGCAGCTTGCTGTTCAGGAACCCAATTCCATGCTTGTCCCTTTTTTAAGAGATGTATAGGTCACACTATGGTTGCATAACCCAGGATATGTTTTCTAAAGAAGCCAGCAGCACCCAAGAAACGGCGGACTTCTCTCACGGTGACGTCTTGGGGATGGCCAGCACCTCGTGGTTTGGCGAGACACCCTCTGGGGAGATTGTAAAACCCAGGAAGTCTATGGTTGTAGCAGCGAATTGGCACTTTTGGAGGTTCAGCTTCAGACCCGCCAAAGATAACAATTGCAAGGTTTCATCAAGATCTTTAAGATGTTGTGAGAAGCTTTGGCTATATACAATCACATCATCCAAATAAGCAAGTGTATGACATCCCAACATAGATGACAGGACAAGATTCATCATTCGCTGTAACGTTGTTGGTGCTGTGGACAATCCCAAAGGGGAGCCTCCTGAACTGGAAAAAGTGGTAGCCTTCAGAGAAGGCAGTCTTTGGTCTGTCTGACTCCTCCACTTCAACACTCCAGTAGGCTGCTCTTGTATCCATAGTAGTGAATATATTCATAGGCCCCATATCATCTATCATCTCACTAATATGGGGCAGTGGGTAGGCGTCACATTTGGTTACTGCGTTAAGTCCACGGTAGTCCACACAGAAGTCATTGTCATAACCAAAGTCCTGTACTCCATAGAAGTTGTCAAAGTCATCATCTTCCCATTCAAATTCCAGATCCTCAAGTATATTGTCCCCTTGAGAGCCTTCCTCGACAGGATTATTGCTGATCCCGGCGACAAGTTTGACAGGTGGGTTTTGAGGAGGTAGGTTTGAAGATTTAATTGTATAAATAGCTTCAATGGATTCCGCCGTGCCTAGGCGTGTTCCATTATGAAGGATGAGTGGCCGAGAAGAAGGATTCACAGCCCACACATAGCTGTGACGTTCGTTGACTGTGGTGATGGAGTATGGCAAGATAGGCCTCTCAATGGGGGGGAGTACCCGGGGTGTCACCATCGGTAGGTCCCGTATGTGCAAACGCCCATGCAGGGG
>NC_051423.1:16043770-16048055 GCF_015228065.2 Penaeus monodon | reverse complement strand
ATGGTCGCACTCTGGGAGGTGCCTTGGAGTTGTCTAGATGATGCAGTTTTACTGAACAATGACACTCCCACACATTTCAAATTCAAACTGGGACATTTCCAATATAGACCTATCATAGGCTCACCTGATTCAGAGTTGAATTCACTGGCAGGTCATGGAAGACTTGCATGGAGTGACACTTTCCAATACTTTGGAGGAGGTGAATGGTATTCCAGCAAAGGAGTGCAGAGATGGCGACTTGAACATGCGGATGAATCTTTTTAGATCAACTGCAGTAATGCAAGGATCTGTGAATGATTTCCAGTGTATTCAAGATGCTGTTAATCACCTCACATCACGAATTCACCTTGCAGCAGAAGCATCCATTCCGAAAAGTAGCGGCCATTACCGTCGACCTCTGGTACCATGGTGGTCTGATGAGTGCCAACAAGCTGTCAGAGCAAGAAAAGCTGCATTAAGGCAAATGAAACGACGCCCCAACATTGTGACCTTGATCAATTACAAGAAGACCCGAGCCAAGGCCTGGCGCGTGCTAAAGGAGGCTAGACGGAGTCGTGGAGACAGTATGTCTCCTCGATTAAACTCTGGGACTCCCTTTAGCATAGGTATGGGACAAGGTGCGTAAGATCGCTGGAAAGAGCATATCCATGTCACAACCTGCTCTGAAGATAGATGGCATAATCATCACAGATAAAAAAGATGTTGCAAATGAGCTAGCTAAATCCATGGCAGAGATCTCCTCTGGAGCATCTTACACTGCTCGATTCTCCACTTTCTGGGCGGAACAAGACAACACCCAGTGTCGTTCTTCAGTAGGACTGCAGCAGAACTTCCATACAACTTGCCATTTTTGCACAAGGAGATGGACTCTGCTTTGCAGCTCTGCCGTAAGACTGCCCCAGGAAGTGACGGTATTCCATACCAAATGATATCTCACTTACCAGAGAGCTCCCAGAAATTCCTGTTAGACCTATTTAATAGGATCAATAGAGAGGGCACAGTGCCATCCACATGGAGAGAAGCTATAATCATTCCTGTTCCTAAACCTGGCAAAGATGCTTCCGCACCAGGAAATTACAGACCAATTTCCCTCACCAGCTGCATCTGCAAGCTGATGGAGAAAATGGTCAACCTCAGGTTGACATGGCTGCTGGAAAAAGAAAACATGTTGACCCCATATCAATATGGCTTTAGAAAATTAAGATCAACCACAGATACACTTGTGAGGATGGAAACTGCTATACGGAATTCCTTCGCATAGTGACGTCACATGATAGCAGTCTTCTTTAACCTTGAAAAGGCCTACGATACTACTTGGAAACATGGCATACTCATGAAGCTGTATGACATTGGTTTAAGAGGAGCATTACCTACTTTCATACAAAGCTTCCTTGCTGACAGAAAGTTTAGAGTTCGGGTAGGAAACAGTTTCTCTAACCTGGAAGATCAGCTGGAAGAGGTCCCACAAGAGAGTGTCTTAAGTGTGACGCTGTTTGCCATTGCTATAAATGACATTGTAAAGGTTGTTCCAAGTGCTGTCTCATGTAATCTGTATGTGGATGACTTTACACTGTACTGCTCAGGAGGAAGCTTACAGGATGTGCAAGGACGCATGCAGACTGCAATAAATCAGGTTGTACAGTGGGCAACATATCATGGGTTCAAATTTTCTCCAAGCAAGACCATGGCTATACATTTCCACAAACGAGGAAAGTTCCATCCTTCCCTCTATTTAGGAGCAAACCCACTGCAATTTGTCAAGAGGTGAAGTACTTGGGTCTAATTTTTGACTCAAGACTTACATGGGTGCCTCACATCAAACAGTTAAAAGTGAAGGCTACAAAAGCACTTAGTATTTTGCGGGTTCTTTCACATTTATCTTGGGGTGCAGACCGCACAACGCTTCTACGGCTTTACCGAGGCAAGCTTACTATGGATGTGAAGCTTATTCATCTGCAACTCCCACTGTTCTCCGGATGTTGGACTCGGTTCATAATGAAGCTCTCAGAATCTGTACTGGGGCTTTCAGGTCTTCACCTGTGGAGTCCCTGTATGCTGAGAGTGGAGAACCACCTCTTTCATTACACCGGGACTACATGAACCTGATTTACTACACGAGACTACAAAGGATTCCGGGATCTACTACATCCAGATTGGTTTTCAACCCCCTTCAGGATAGCCGATCCTATGGTAGGAGAATGAGGAATCTTGTAGAAAACTTAATTTAAGTCTCACTAAGGTTCTGGCTGTTGGAATTCCCAATTCCCCCCTTGGACTAATCAAGTCGAGCTGGATTTGGTCGGAATTGGGAAAGGGGAGAGATCTGAAGTAGAAGTCAGAGAGAGATTTCTTCAGCACATTTCTAAGTACCAAGGATCGGACGCAATATATACAGATGGTTCAAAATCTGAAAATGGTGTGGGCTTTGCAGCAGTGAGCAGAAGGAAGACTGCATCTGGCAGTCTTTCTCTAGCAGCCTCGATCTTCACTGCAGAGTTACATGCCATCCTTGCAGCAGTTAAGATGACTAGAGATCTTATGAACCATTCTATTGTGATATATTGTGACTCTCGTAGTGCCTTGCAAGCAATCAAGAGCTTAAACTCATCACATCCAGTAGTGAGGGAAGTTCAAGATTGGCTTGCACTGATGTCAACACGTAAAAAGATAACTCTGTGTTGGGTGCCAGCGCATGTTGGTGTCAGTGGGAATGAGCGAGCTGATCAGAAGGCCAAGGCAGCTGCCGCTCAGCCTTGTGATGCTCGTTTTCCTCTCCCACACACCGACCTGAAACCCAGCATCAGGAGTTGTCTTCGCGATAAATGGAAGAACAATGGAGGCATATCTCCAGAAATAAACTGCGAGAGATTAGAGATGACCTTGGCAGTTGGGTGACTAGCATCCATCCCAACCGAAAAGTGGAAGTTGCATTAACAAGGCTAAGAATCGGGCACACAAGACTGACTCATGGGCCGATGATGGCTAAAAATCAAGCACTTTGTGAGGGATGCCAGACCCTTAACAATCGCACATGTAGTGGAAAGATGTGCAACATTCTCAGACCAAAGACGTATGTACTTGTCTCCCCCATATACACTGAAGAATGTATTGGGGGAGGATTGTGACATAGAGGGTCTTATTAGTTTCCTTAGGGAGACTAATATTTTTAATAAAATTTAATTATGCATAATGTTTATGCAATAATTCTATACACTTAGAGTATAATATTTATGCTTTGATTTTTAATTTGTTTATTGCTATTTATAAGATATCTATTGATAGATTTTTAAAGTTTTAAACATTTTAATATTTCTATTTAACAAGGTATTCGCCGCTAATTACCTTAGCTGTTGACGCGCCAGATAATTTTAAATAATTAATCAATCAATTTTCCCCTTCTTACCTGGTTTGGGAGCCCGGGAACCATTACGATTCCCATTCTTGCCCTTTGGAGCTGGAAAGGTTTCCAAAGGATAACAGTGGTGGTCCAGAGGGAATGGTCGGGGATGTGTAGGTCGTCAGGGAGAGAGCTAGAGCTTTGTAAATTTGGTAGTACTCATGAAGATTTGGAATTCTTCATTTCCTCAACCCCCCACCCACCAGGAGCCAACGAGGGAAAGTATGTTGGGGCTCAAAATCTCCTAACAGCCAGAGGGATAGTGAGGAATATCACAGCATATTACAGTCTGATGGCAGTCCGGGACCTATGCGTACGACTGAATATGTCTGCTTGACTGCCATATTGACCAGCGATTGACTGACGGGCCTTGATAAACCCACCCGTCTGACCAGAATAAAGGCCCCAAAGAGGTGTGTGTAGCGTGGGGACAGCAGCAGCACGCTCAACCTCCAGGATCCGTCTCTGGTAATACGGGATGCCACGCACGAAAATTTACAGTGGGAGAGTTCTCCCTGGTCAAGATGGAATGAACCAGGGGTGGATGCACCATCCCTTCCATAGGCCTTGGTGACCAGGAACCCTTTTGTCTCACCCCTCAGTGGTAACCCCTCCGTATGGGAGCCTTGGTCCGGCTACCCCCCCAGGCAAGGGGGCTTCTGTTAGGGGGGTCGATCAACAAGAGTATTGGGATGTCTATCCTATGCAGAAGGACGAGGTACGTGTCTTAAAGGGCCCTTGATATGCATTTTTCCCTTATGGAAGAAAAAACCTGGACCTATTAGGCTTGGAGTCTCTTTGATATCAGGAAATGAAACCCATTTTCCTTTTTTCTGTAATGTAATATTCAAAATTTTTCGTATATACCCTTTTTTTTTCCTGTCATTA
>NC_051423.1:16023770-16038770 GCF_015228065.2 Penaeus monodon | reverse complement strand
TAGCAGTATCAAGGCCTTGAAGACACGTACCATCGTCCTTCTGCATAGGTATAGACATCTCCAAATACTCTTGTTGATCGACCCCCCTAACAGAAGCCGCCTTGCCGTGGTGGGGGTGAGCCGGACCAGAGGGCTACCCATACTGGAGGGGTTACCACTGAGGGATGAGACAAAATGGCTTCCTGGTGCACCAAGGCCTATGAGAGGGGATGGTGCATCCACCCCTGGTTCATTCCATCTTGGACCAGGGAGAACTCTCCCACGTGTAATTGTCGTGCGTGGCATCCCGTATTACCAGGAGACAGGAGTCCTGGAGGTTGAGCGATGCTGCATGCTGTGCCCTACAGCTAGCAACACACCTCTTTGGTCCTTTATTCTGGTCAGACGGGTGGCTTGATCAAGGCCCGGTCAAGTCAATCAGCTGGTCAAATATGGCTAGGGTCAAGCAGACACTATTCAGTCGGTAGCGCATAGGTCCCGCGACTGCCATCAGTACTGTAATAGTGGCTGTGTATATTTCCTCACTACCCCTGTGGCTGTTGGGAGATTTTGAGCCCCAACTATAGCTTCCCCTCGTTGGACTCCATGGTGGGTGGGGGGGTGAGGAAATGAAGAATTCCAAATCTTCATGAGTACTACAAATTTACAAAGATCTAGCTCTCTCCCTGACGACCTACACAATCCCCTGACCATTCCCTCTGGACCACCACATGTTATCACTTTGGAACCTTTCCAGCTTCCAAAGGGCAAGAATGGGAATCGTAATGGTTCCCGGGCTCCCAAACCAGGTAAGAAGGGGAAAATGATTGATTAATTATTTAAAATTATCTGCCGCGTCAACAGCTAAGGTCATTAGCGGCGAATACCTTGTTAAATAGAAATATTAAAATGTTTAAAACTTTAAAAATCTATCAATAGATATCTTATAAATAGCAATAAACAAATTAAAAATCAAAGCATAAATATTATACTCTAAGTGTATAGAATTATTGCATAAACATTATGCATAATTAAATTTTATTAAAAATATTAGTCTCCCTAAGGAAACTAATAAGACCCTCTATGTCACAATCCTCCCCCAATACATTCTTCAGTGTATATGGGGGAGACAAGTACATACGTCTTTGGTCTGAGAATGTTGCACATCTTTCCACTACATGTGCGATTGTTAAGGCCTCTTGGCATCCCTCACAAAGTGCTTGATTTTTAGCCATCATCGGCCCATGAGTCAGTCTTGTGTGCCCGATTCTTAGCCTTGTTAATGCAACTTCCACTTTTCGGTTGGGATGGATGCTAGTCACCCAACTGCCAAGGTCATCTCTAATCTCTCGCAGTTTATTTCTGGAGATATGCCTCCATTGTTCCTTCCATTTATCGCGAAGACAACTCCTGATGCTGGGTTTCAGGTCGGTGTGTGGGAGAGGAAAACGAGCATCACAAGGCTGAGCGGCAGCTGCCTTGCCTTCTGAAAAGCTCGCTCTTTCCCCCCAAACGGGAAAACCAACATGGGGGCGGGCAAAAAACCCCAAAAGAGTTTTTCTTTTTACGGGGTTGGGGAAATTATGCAAGAAATTTTGAAACCCCTCACTATTGGATGTGTTTGATTTTAAGTTTCTTGAGCTTGAAAGGGCACACGGAGTCCAATATATCCCCAATAAAATGGTTCAAAGTCTTATCTTTTTAACTGCTGAAAGGAGGGGCATTAACTCTGCAGTGAAGATCGAGGGCTGGGAAAAAGGGGACTCCCAAGGGGCAGTCTTTCCTTCTGCCTCACTGTTTAAAAGGGCCCAAACCCATTTTTGGGGTTTAAAAACCCATCTGTATATATTGCGTCCAACCCTGGTCCCTTAGAAAGTGCTAAAGAAATCTCCTCTGATTTTATTCAAAAAAATCTCCCCCCCTTTCCCCAAATTTCCCCGGGGACCAAATCCAGTTTGGGACAAAATTACCCCAAGGGGGGGGGTTTTTGGAGAATTCCAACGGGCCCAAAAACCTTAGTAGAAAAAAATTTAAAGTTTTTCTAAAAAGTTTCCTAAATTCTCCAAACCATGGGGTTGGGGGCAAACCCAAAAGGGGGGTTAAAAAAAACCAAATCTGGATTAGGGGGAATCCCGGAACCCTTTGTGGGTCTGGGTTTTTAGAAAATCGGGGTTATTAGCCCCGGGGGGAATAAAAGGGGAGGGGGTTCTCCACTCTCAGCATAAAAGGGAAACCCCCAGGTGAAAGACCTAAAAGGCCCCATTTACGGGGATTTTTGAGAGCTTCATTATAAAAACCGAGCCCCAACACCCGGGGAAAAGCGGGGGGGGGATTTGGAAGAGGGAATAAGCTCAAAATCCAAAAGCCCAAGTTTAAACTACGAATAAGCGCTCGGAAAAAGCCGTAAAAGGGAAATTGGGTTGCGGTTGCACCCCCGGGGGAAAAAATGGAAAGAACCCGCAAAAACTAATTTTTTTGGGAAGCCTTTCCCACTTTTAACTGTTTGATGTGGGGGGGAACCCATGTAAGTCTTAAAGTAAAAAAAATTAAGACCTAAGTATTTTCACCTTTTTGAAAAAAAAATTGGCAGGGGGGGTTTGCTCCTAAAAAAAGGGGGAAGGTTTGGGAAAAACTTTCCCTCTTTTGGGAAAAAATGATACCCGGGGCTTGCTTGGAAAAAATTTTTAAAACCCCCAGGGGTTTATTTTGCCCACTTTTAAAAAACCTTTGATTTATTGCAGTCTCCCCTGTTTTCCTTTGCACATCCTGAAGCTTCCTCCTGAGCGTACAGGGGAAAAAAGGGTCACCCCCCATACAGATTCATGGGGGGACAGCATTTGGGAAAAAAACCTTTACAATTTTCATTGATGCACTGGAAAAATCAGGGCCCAATTTAAAGGGACACCTCTTGGGGCCCCCTTCCAGCTGATTTTCCCCGGGGTTAGAAAAAAAAAAAACTTTTTCCTACCCGAACTCAAAAATTTTTTTCGCAAGGAAGTTTTGGGTTGGGAAATTTGGGTTTAATGCTCCTAAAAAAACCCAAAAATGTCATACGGGCTTCAGGGAGTTTTGGCCATGTTTCCCAAAAGGAAGTATTTTAAGCCTTTCAAGGTAAAAGGGAAAGACGGCAAATCAGGTGACGTCACTTTGGCAAAGGGGAATTCCGTATAGAAAAAGTTTCCCCACCTCAAAAGTGCTATTGGGTTTTGGGCCCTTAATTTTCTAAACCCCATATGTTTTAGGGGGGGTCAAAAGTTTTTTTTTTCCAACCCAGCCTGTCAACCTGAAGGGGGGACCATTTTTTTCCCCCCAGTTGGCGGATGAAAGGGGGGAGGGAAATTTGGGCCGTTTTTTTCCCTGGTGGGGAAGCATCTTTGCCGGGTTTTGGGAAAAACGGAAAAATTATAGCTTCTCTCCATGGGGAAAGGCACTGTCCCTCTCTATTGATCCTTTTTAAATGGGTTTCAAAACGGGGAATTTTCCCTGGGAGCTCTTGGTAAGTGAGAAAAATTTGGGTTTAGGGGTTTCCCCGTATTTCCCGGGGGGCCATTTTACGGCAGAGCTGAAAAAGCGGGAAGGCCCCACCCCTTTTGTGAAAAAAAGGGGGAAAAAGTTGTTTTGGAAAGTTCTGCGCGGGCCCTTTTACTGAAAAAAACGACAGGGGTGGGGGTTCTTTTTCGCCCGGAAAGGGAAATCGAGCAGTGAAAAAGATGCCCCAAAGGGAGATCTCTGCCATGGATTTAGCTAGCCTTTTGCAACACCCTTTTTTACCCTTGGGATGTTTAGGGCCCAAATTAAATCTTCAAGGGGTTGTAAACCAGGGGTTTCCCTTTCCCAGAAAAACCTTACAAAACCTTGCCCCATCCCCATGCAAAAGGGGAGCCCCGGGATTTAATTGGGGAGACTTTTACTTTTTTCCAAACGCCCGCCCTAGCCCCTTTGGGCCCCCGGGGCCCGGGCCCCCTTTTTGGCTCGGTTTTTTCTTGTAATTGACCCAAAGGTTTTAACAAGGGTTGGGGGGGCGCGTTTTAAATTTTTTAATGCGCTTTTTTTTGCCGGGAACCCCCTTTTTGGTACTCTTCAACCCCCTTTGGAAACTGGGGGGGCGACGGTAATGGCCGCTCCCTTTTTGGGAAATTGGATGCTTCTGCTGAAAGGGGTGAATTTCGTGAGGGTGGGGTTTATTAAAAAAGCATTTTAAAATACACGGAAAAATAATTCACGGGTCCTTGAAAATACTGCAGTTGATCAAAAAGTTTCCCAAATTCCGCAGGTTCACGTCGCCATCTTGCACTTTTTTGGGCGGGAATACCTTTTTAAACCTCCCCCGAAAGTATTGGAAATGCCCACTTCCATGCAAATTTTCCATGACCTGCCAATGAAGTTCAACCCCGAATAAAGGTGCCCCCTTTGAAGGCTATTTTGGGAAAATTTTCCCATTTTTAAATTGGGAAAATGTGGGGGGAGTTCATTGTTAAGAAAAAACTGCATCTACTCTTAAAAACAAGGACTAAAGGGCCCCTTTCCCTCGAGGGTTGCCCCAAAGGTTCCCCAGGGGTGATGCCGACCTTTGGGGAAAACTCCCAAGAGTAAAAGGGGATTTTTGGCAACCCCAAAGAGATTTTAAAATCTTTAAAATTTTCAGTTTAAATGTGGGGGAAAGGGGTAGATGGATGCAACGTGAAAGGGTGTGTAAAGGGCCTATTTCACAGCCTTCCCCTCCAAGGGGTTGTCGGGAAGGGGGATTGCCGGGAAGGGGGAATATCTTGATATACCATTACTGCTACTCCCCCATGGGTCCATGTAAAAGGTTTCCCCATAAGGGTTAAAATTTGGAAATTTTCCTTTTTTCCCCCCAGGAAAAGGGGGAACAAATTTTCCCGGGCCCAAAACCCTCTTGTAGGATAAAACAAACGGGGTTTCCCATGAACTAAAAGGTTGCAGTTTTTTTCCCTTTTTGGCTTAAATTTCCCCGACATTTCCCCTTTGGGTTTGGGGGTACCCCCAGTTTTTTTTGGGGGTTATTTTTTCAAAAAGGTTTTTTGGCAGCCCCTTTGGGGTTTAAAAGGTTTGGGGCCTCACCCCTTTTTGGTTTCCCCTTTCCAGGTCCGGGGGGAAGTCCTTTTTTAATTTATTTGGGGCCCTGTGGAACGGGGAAACCAAACGGGTTTTTTCCCTTGGACGGTTCGGGAAATTTTTTGCCTGGGGGAAAAGGGGAAAACCCTGGCCCTTTTTGTTTTCGGGGGCCTTTCCCTGTCTAGCAGCGGGGGGCCCCCCGGGTTTTTGGTGGGAAAAGCGGAAATTTTTTTTGGGGGACGGGTTTCGGGAAATTCCTTTCCCGGGGGCCCCAAAGGGGGGCGAAAACCTAAAAAAGGCCTTTTAAAACTTCGGGGGCATTTGTTTAGCGGGAAAAGGGGGGGGCCCCCTGTGGATGGGGTGGCGGGGCTGGAGTGTCCCCCTTGAGGCCTCTGGACCCTTGGGCCTTGAGGGGTTTCCAAAAAATTTTTTGGGGGAAGGAGGGGGTTCCCCCTAAATGGGGCCCCCTCACTCCTACCCCCTTTTTCTGGGGAAAAAAATTAAAACCGGGAGGCAGTGTCAGAAATTTTGGGGGGAATTGGCAGGGGTTTTTGCGAAAAGAACCATTTGGAGGGAAAAAGGGTTGGGGGGGAAAAAGGGGGAAGGGGATAAAAACCAAAAAGGAAAAGGGACCCCCGGTTGTGGAAAACAAGCCCCACGGACCATCGTTTTGCCTCTGGAAAAAAAAATTTTTCCCTTTTGGCTCCTTTTTACCAAAATTTCCCCTTTTTAAAATTTTGTCCCTTTTTTCCCATTGCTTTGAAGAAGTTCGTGGGGTTTTTTGCAGGGGTAAAAAAAGCATATTAAACCCTGGACAGTTGCCCAATCCCCTTAAATGCCCCTTTTGGAACCCACCCCCTTTAAAAACTTTTACTCTTGGTTGTCCATTTTCTTTAAAACGGCAGATTTGGGCCCTCCATGCCCATAACCTTGGCATTGGAAGCGCCGCATGGGGTTGGGCACTATGGCTTTACCTTGAGGTGGTACCATGCTAACTTAAACAGATTCTGGAGGACTAATGTTTAAAAGTCAGAAGAAGAGCTGGTGTCGACTTTTTCCAAAACCATCAACTTTTTTCCTAAAACGTTTTACTGCCACTACATTAAAATTCTCTAGTTCCTCTAACAGTTTCTCCTCAAATACCTCATCAGGTCTCAGAAAAGACAATTCCCCCTTACCTGATTAGGGTTTTGTGAGGAGAGCATGAAACTTGAGCCCCGGAATGTTGCATATCGCACGTGGACAGTCACTCTCGTCTGGTGACGAAACCTCAACTATCAGGCTACCATCTCGCTGTGGGTGATGCGGGGGATCACGTTGACATACTTCAACTATTTTCCGATGAACCTAAAAAATGTCAAGATCCATGATTGATACACCATCAAATGGTCTTCACTACCAGGTACTTACTATATGAAATGTCTTCATTTTTTACCAGGAAAGATCTCCTTAGTGGATTGAGGAGGACTTTTCCCTTCTTACCTGGTTTGGGGCCCGGAACCATTACAATTCCCCATTCTTGCGCTTTGGAAGCTGGAAAGGTTCCAGAGTGACAACGTGTGATTTTCCAGGAGAATGGTCGAGGGATTGCGCAGGTCGTCAGGGAGAGAGCTAGATCTTTGTAAATTTGTAGAAACTCATACAAATTAGAATTCTTCATTTTCTCACCCCCCACCCCACCATGGGTCCAAGACTGTATGAATTCTCCCAGGATATGGCAGCCAGCACTGTTTTGGCAGAGTACTTAACAACTCAAATCCAGGCATGCACACCGTTTTTTCTTCGATCTTAAATCTGCCTTTGATATTGCAAACCGAGAATTATTCTTGGTAACGGGCTAGTTTTGGTATTCAGGGAAACTGTTAACAGATGATCGGCTCAGGTTCTCTTCAGGGCATTAAGATACTCATACAAAAATATTTGAACTCGGCATACCTCAGGGAGGTGTACTTATCCCATGCTATTTAATATCCTAATGCATAGATTACTGGCGATATACCACTTGAGGGCAATGACTCGATATTTGCATTAAATCCGCATCTGAGGGGAGTGCAAGAGATTTTAGATATACTTTCAGCAGGGGCTACTGAGTTGTGGCTTGATAATCTCGACTGAAAAACAAGGCACTTGACCCAAAAACAATCCCTCTGCAAGATTTCTATAAATGACATCGAGCTAGATCTTTGCCACCAGTACAAAAACCTCTGCATGATTCAGTTTATCGAAAACCCGAAGAAAAGGCTGTGGGAATGGCTGATGCCACTTGGGACCTTGTTGGGGAGGACCATGGTATCAATATCAATATTTCGACACTTTTACTTTCATACATACGGTCAGTCATTGATTATAATGCATTGCACCTAGTATTTTTTAAAGGGAAACAGAGTTGACTAGTTTGAAATTGTACAAATAAGTCCTGATGTCATTCTTAGCGCCACTAGAAAACAAGGATATGACAACAGAACCTAATGTACCTTCAGTTTATGAAAGTAAGTTATACATAAATATACATTTATTGTTAAATCATTTGAGAACCAAGTTCCAAAGGTTAACTAAACGAATAGGGAGTTAAATTTGAATGGCGACACTGATTCATACTTAAGTCCATGGGTACATTTAGCTCAGCTGAAAATACCATAAATTTAAACCCCTACAGGGACGTTTCTGTTCCACTGTGGAAAATGTCGGCCCTAAAGGTACATTATACGACTGCACCAAAAAAAGAGTGTCCCCCCCGCTATACTTAAGCATTATGCACTTCCAGTAATAAATGAGCACCTTTAAACTCTGCATATGAATGCTAAACTGACTGATCCTTGTAGTCTGGGAGCAGAGAAAGGGTGCGCTTTTGTTGTATATAAAACGTATTTTACATCACCAGGATTGTAGGAGGGTTCATAAAAGGACTAGCACTAGCAAACTGAGTTTTGGGAGGAAAACTCTAACCACCGAATTTCTATTGAAACAAGGCTCGGGTAATTTTCACTGATCTCAAAAAAAATTGGATCGAGCACTGGAGTTGTAATGTTTAACTGGATGGGCACCTTGACGACCATCTTAGTAGGTGCAAAAAGGCAAAAGTGCGTGTTAGGACGTAATTCAGGACGTCATGGGGCCTGTGAACATCACAACTTCATTAAGGGAATCTGGATAGAAGAATTCACATGAACAGTGTCATTTTTAGCTTATTTTTCGGTGCCCTACATTACATCGAAGCCAAGAATGTCTAGGCCTAATGGTTAAGTGATGCTGTCTGGCAATTGCTTCAACCCCATCTATGGAAGATTGCGAGCCTTGGCAGGATTGAACAGGCAAAGAAGGGTATGTGGCACTATTGTACCATATACTTACGTTTTGAATCGGTCAGCTATTCAGACGTATACGCGAGCTCTTAGAAAATTACTTACAATATACTGAAAATTTTCTGCTGTGATACAACACGGTGATGCAATGCAAAATTTAAAATAACAGCAATTAGGGAAGCTATAGGGCAAGCGAATAAAGAAAAAAAATGACGGAAAACCTCGAATGAGATAGCCAGTCCCTTATTGTTAGTAATCTAGGTAGCTTTGAAAAAAGATGTTTTTATTACATAGTTTTTATTACATTTTATTACATAGATAATCGAGATGTCTCCATCACTGGTTTTTGAAAAGGTTTTGTAAGCTGCTTCCTGAGTCGCTTACCAGCTAGCTTTGCAGTACTTTCTTTGCCAAGATGATGAAGGAGTATTGTGCAAAAGTTGCACGAGATAGCTTTTATTAGAGTGAAAATATGGTTGTTTGTGACAGCAGTGTCAAACATGTGAGAAGACAGCTCTGGAAAAAAATTTGCCAAATCAAGGGATCTTAGCACAGCAGTTGCTATGGCATCTTGAATTTTGGCTTCATGAAGAAGTTTGCCATCAGTTGATGCAAGTAAGCATTCAAAACATCGCTCAGTTTCTTCACAAATGATGACAACACTCTGTACAGGCTTGATCAAACCTCCTCTGTCTTTGAACTTAGGAAACTGTCTTCAGCTGCATGTTTGTCCAATTTTAAGGCTACACAACAAGTGTGACAATGCAATTGCCTTTCTGTCATCTTGACTACATATCCTGAAATATAGGATATGGATACCTTTTTAAAGTCAGAGATTCTCAAACCATGTATGTGTACATGATGTTTAACTGGTCTAAATCAACAAGTTGTCTTTTAAAGATATGAAACGTTTCAACCTTGGTAAGAATCTTTCAAATATGAAGAATGTCTGTTGGATTTCTTGATACACAGTTTCTATTGCCCACTTGGATGGTACTACATAAGAGGACACGTTTATATGCTGCAGTGAACTGTTTCGTTGTTGGGTTGTTGTTGAATCCACCAGCAGATCTCACAGCACAAAAAAACAGTTCCAGATGATCTTGACTTAGCTTGTATGTCAGGAGATACTTTAGTGGAGAACTCTCTCTCTCAACCCAGTCGTTGAAAATACCTTGTATGCTCCTGGT
The DNA here is from genome assembly GCF_015228065.2 of Penaeus monodon. Lineage (NCBI taxonomy): Eukaryota > Metazoa > Arthropoda > Malacostraca > Decapoda > Penaeidae > Penaeus > Penaeus monodon. Next base: position 16,029,223 of record NC_051423.1, on the reverse strand, counting down.
GGCAATAAGAAAGCCAATGAAACCAGTCTTCCGTTTGGATGAAAGCATATAATTTCCTGGTGTATCTTTTAATTCCAGGATATAGCTGTGTGCAGTATCAAGAAATGGATGCCAAGATAACTTGTTTGAAACACGCAATGCAGACTTGAAGCCCTTTGCAAACGGATTTCTTGAATTAAGAATATCAAAAAGGCGATCAAATGTATGTATGGATTTCACTGTGGCATTACAACCAGAGACCTGTGGCAGTTTAAGAACATGTGAGCAATATTGTAATGCATCAGTGACACTGGAACTGAAGACTTGTGCAGCCAGGTTCACTTTCATCTTTTGCTGTCTCCATTCAATGTGAGTCAGTTTTAATTTATTCCCAAGCCTCAGATGTTCACATGCTTGTAATTTATGTAATTCCACAATATATTGCCATCGTATATGTTCGCCATTGAGATCAACAAGAATACCACCATCTGCCAGAGTGTTTCTAACTACCTTCAACATATGGCACATGTCTAATAAAACATATCTTCTCACCAGAATTCGATGGATGGCTAAACCAGGTGATCAGGTTTGTTGGGCTCAAGCATGCACCCAGCTTAGACAGCATGACAAAGTGACAAGATGGACCATCACAAGTAATAGAAACAACCTTAACCCCCACATCTGCAATTCTTCTCAAACAGTTTCTCACAAGATTTGCCCGCTCAAGACCACTAAGGCCGTCAACAAAGAAACATCCAACTGGTACCTTTCAAGAACTATTAACTGATACAACCATCAACACAAGTGCATCTCTATTGTACGGCAGGGAATCAACATCATTCACACCATTGCCCAGATCAATGAAACCACAAAATTTTCTACCATCCCATTCTACATGCTTGCGGATGGCCATTTCGTCTAGCATGAGAGAATATCAGCTTGTTGACCTTTTTCATTTGCTGATATGACAGAGGCTCTAAATGCCTGGAAAGCTGGCTTAGTGAATCTGGGCTCTGCTGGTACTTTACCATACCACTTCCTTATCTGTGCTTGATGTGGTAGTGCAAGATTGAAGCTCTTTCTAACAAACTCATAAGCTTTGGCCGAATAAAATTGTAACGTCATAGCAAAGGAACGAAATTCTGCAGGACAGTTCTTGCCCCTGAATGTTTCTTGCAGATGAAGCCCGTTTCAAGATTTCGAGTGAAGCTCCTGAAAATGACTGAGAGAGAATCTCTTCACACCCAGATGAAATTAAATGTTTGTCCTTTAGAACTTTAATAATTGTTTTGAATGATTGCACACATTTTTTTAGTCGTCTGTTATTCTGTTGCTTACATTTCAGTTTCTTCCTCAGACCAGCAATCTTTTCATCTTTCTTTTCTAATTCTCTTTGGACTTTACTTGGAGACAGGCTTCTGCTGTATGTATTGTGATCCAGAAGAACACACTCAGTACTTTGTTTGGTATCAACTTTTTGCACCTTTTCTGCTGGGCAATCGTCATGCAATGCAACATGGTCATCAGCCAATTATGGAATAGCTGATTTCGCTCTATTGGCTGGTGCTTTCCGCTTTTTTGTAACCTGGAATTGGATGAAAAGACATTGAATATCTTGAACTGCCTAAAACTAATTAGCCTCATTCTTTAATCATATATATTTTAGTATTATATGATATACTCAGAGTTTTCAATTTATAGATAGGGTAATAGAGGGGGAATTAGACAATTTGTTCAGATGATATTATGATATCAATTAAATTTTTTTCCAAGATTGTTAATTTCACAGCAGTTATCTAGCATGGCCATTGTCACCAGTTATTCAAAGGGATAAGTTCTATTTTAAACAATGGTTTTAAATCTTGCACATTGCTCTAACCAATTGAAATGTAATTCTGCATTTGCAAAGGAGTATATCCTGCTAGTTCATCATATAACTGCAGTGCGAGAAGAAACTTGGAAAGGTAAATAAATCATTACATGCACATTCTCCAGTAGAGCCAAGCTGGAGAGTCAAACTATATTTATGTTTTTAGGGAAGTCTTATATAAAATACAAAAACCTTTAACAACTTTATATTTTTCCCAGGTAAGCATTTACTTCATGTTAAACTGATGGCAATTAGCTAAAATTGGACGAATCAGTGATATTCGTGAATACAAGCTACACGTACCTTTATCAGGTGTGATGGAAATGCAAAGATGGTTGGTACTGCATCCTGTTTCAAACGAATTGTTTGCCCAGTTTTGTCAAAACACGAGTCTTAAAAATGCTGTGAGCATACTGTGGCATGACATGAGGGATTAATATTCTCTTCTACAAAGATACTGAATCCATTCCTGGCATCTTTGTAGATCTTTTGGAAAAACCTGTCCAGATTGAAAGCTAATTATTGTGATATTGAAAGTAAACTGCTAGTGCTTATCCTTTCGTCAAAAGGGAAGTCCATCCCCAAAGGCGCGAGGCCTAGTCAAATATTAATATCTGTCGGCGTTCAGTGTCAGTGTTCAGACTGCTAAATCTTCATTAATCAATATCTAGCTTCATTATTATCAAATTTAGCTAACTGTGTTACGGGAAACTCAGTTCTTTGAATGAATCCTGTCATACTCGATCGTTTCGAGTTGTGGCCTAGAGGTAACCAAGTCAAATCTTGGGCTTGTAAATTAAGTATAAAACCAGGTAGGCAAAAAGCGAGCACTTACTTGTGAAATGTTATCTCATTAAAGTACTTTCACTTTTTTTTTTTTATCCCGTCGGTTAGTGAAAGCAATGCGCAAACGTCACGTACACTACTTTGTTTACATCAGGGCTTTTGGCCCTCCTAAGAGGGCGGAAAATCAAATTTGGCGGGCTTCAGAGTTTCGGGAGATGACCAATGGGTTGCTCGATCCAGCCTTTTTCTGAGATCATTGGGTAATTTTAATGCCAACATAATCCGGCTTTGACACTCTAGAAAAAGGTGCAGGAATATTGCAAATGACATCAGGGTACACGTGCATCGTGCAAAAGAACGAGGCCATGATTCCCGTTTTTGTGGGATTCCATCGCATGTTGGAATCCTTGGTAGGATCATGCTGATCCCCTAACAAAGTCAGCATGTGACAAGCAGATGTGGTACAGATCTTGGACACCTATTTCTGGGATCTTATACACATTAAACTTCCTTTAAAGAGGACTTGACTGAGTTAAATAATTCTCAACGCTCTTAAAGCTGTAGCAAAAAAGCCCATGACCGGTTTACGCAAGAAACTTTCCCTCTATTGTTTATATAAAACAAAACAAAACAGTGTGATATTGCGACCGCAGTGTAATGAAAATACAAGTGAACACTTGTACATTGTATCTCAGAGTGCATGTGTTACAGCCTTTCCGACAAACCCAGCATGAGGTACGGAAACTGTAACTATTTCATATTATGTGATTCTAAAAGATATATTTCATATCAATGATGTCTTAGAAGTAAACAATTTTGTATCCTAAAATTTTGGATGTAGTATCACATGACCCGTTAAATGTAGCGATGCTGTTCCTCACCCAGCGTATACTGGTATTGCAGATAAAGGACGTGTAATTGTCCCTTTCCTTTAACTGATAGAGGGAAATTATCATAGTAATGTTATAGTCTAAATTCAGATGTAATACCATTACATAATCTTGTGACCATGCATCCAAAAGTATCACAGTTTGCCTACGTCTGTGCAGTTACCAGAGCTAAATAAAAACGGACTAAAAAAAAAAGAAAATTTGAGTGTTTTTAAGAGCGATAACTGCTGGTTTTTTTTTCTTTCCTTTCTTCTCTTTCTTTTGTAGAAAGGAATTTTTTTTACTTCATGAAATATTTCACGGGTTTATATCTGTTTATCTACATAAGTCATAAATATCTGTTTATGTTATATCTATTGATTTCTAAAATTTTATCTAATGTATCGATCCAGGTATCTCTTAATTTATCTGGCTACTGTATATAAACAACACACACACACACACACACACACACACACAACACACACACACACACACACACACACCACACACACACACACAAAACACTGCACACGCACACGCACACGCACACAACCACAAACACAACCACAACACATACAAACAAGCAAACATAAACACACACTACGAAGAGATATTCATTCCATTAACAGCGCAACTTTTTTCCTCTCGAAAATAATAGCGTAACGGTTTTCCTTCCTCAGAGGAATAATTAGGAGAGTGGCGGCGGCCGCGCGTCCGGCTCATCGCGTGATGTGCCTGGGGGGACCACGGGTGCGGCACACACACACATACATATGTATGTATGTGTGTGCATATATAGGTATACACACACAGATATACATTTATATAGACGTGTATATATATATATATAATATATATATATATATATATATATATATATATATATATATATATATATATATATATATTATACATATACATATCTATACATATATATAATATATATATACATATATGTATATATATATATATATATATATATATATATATATATATATATATATATATATGTATATGTATATATATATGTATATATATACATACATCATCAATCATCAATAACGGTATGCTCATGTTTGAGCAGCCGTGGACCTCTCCACCATCCTTCGCCACTCAACTCGATCTTGCGCTTTTCTTTCCACTTGTACCATCGACAACCCGCAAATATCTTTGATGTTGTCGCTCAGTCTTGTCTTCGGTTTGCCTCTTCCTCTGTTTCCTATCACCATCCCTGTCAGCAAGTTTTTCTCAATACTTTTACTTCTCATCATATGACCAATAAACTTTAATTTCCTTTTGTTCAAGATGTCCAACAGCCGGTCTTTACAATTTATTTTTCTCAGTCTGTATTTAATCATTGGTGTAGAGGTTTGTCCGGAGAATAGAAAAGTTGAGTGGAATCCCCCAGGCTCCTTCTCAACTCGCAGTCTCCAACTAACTAGGAGGAACTATATCTGCTGCTTTAAAACAGTTACACTGTAATACGCCAGACATGTTATTTAGTGAAACCAGTAATCAGTAGAACCGAAGGTGTTTTCACCAGATATCCACTGCCCTGCTGCTGACACTTTCACCGCAAGCCTGGCATACGGAGCTAATAGGGTGCTATCCTTCTTCAAGGGAACCCCAGGGTGCAGTTTATTGTCTTACCCAGGTTCATGTTTGAGCGGCCGTGGTCACAGCATGATACTTAATTGTAGTTTTCATGTTGTGATGCTCTTGGAGTGAGTACGTGGTAGGGTCCCCAGTTCCTTTCCACGGAGAGTGCCGGTGTTACCTATTTAGGTAATCATTCTCTCTATTTTATCCGGGCTTGGGACCAGCACTGACTTGGAGTAATGGAGTAATGCAAGGCCACATTGATATTGCCTATTTAGCCACCCAGTGGCTAAATAGGCAATCGAAGTGTTTTATATATATATTATATATATATTATATATAGGAAC
>NC_051423.1:16011787-16023670 GCF_015228065.2 Penaeus monodon | reverse complement strand
TATATTTCCTGGTGTATCTTTAATTCCAGGATATAGCTGTGTGCAGTATCAAGAAATGGATGCAAGATAACTTTTTGAAACACGCAATGCAGACTTGAAGCCCTTTGCAAACGGATTTCTTGTATTAAGAATATCAAAAAGGCGATCAAATGTATGTATGAATTTCACTGTGGCATTACAACCAGAGACCTGTGGCAGTTTAAGAACATGTGAGCAATATTGTAATGCATCAGTGACACTGGAACTGAAGACTTGTGCAGCCAGGTTCACTTTCATCTTTTGCTGTCTCCATTCAATGTGAGTCAGTTTTAATTTATTCCCAAGCCTCAGATCTTCACATGCTTGTAATTTATGTAATTCCACAATATATTGCCATCGTATATGTTCGCCATTGAGATCAACAAGAATACCACCATCTGCCAGAGTGTTTCTAACTACCTTCAACATATGACACATGTCTAATAAAACATATCTTCTCACCAGAATTCGATGGATGGCTAAACCAGGTGATCAGGTTTGTTGGGCTCAAGCATGCACCCAGCTTAGACAGCATGACAAAGTGACAAGATGGACCATCACAAGTAATAGAAACAACCTTAACCCCCACATCTGCAATTCTTCTCAAACAGTTTCTCACAAGATTTGCCCGCTCAAGACCACTAAGGCCGTCAACAAAGAAACATCCAACTGGAACCTTTCAAGAACTATTAACTGATACAACCATCAACACAAGTGCATCTCTATTGTACGGCAGGGAATCAACATCATTCACACAATTGCCCAGATCAATGAAACCACAAAACTATCTACCATCCCATTCTACATGCTTGCGGATGGCCATTTCGTCTAGCAAGAGAGAATATCAGCTGATATGACAGAGGCTCTAAATGCCTGGAAAGCTGGCTTAGTGAATCTGGGCTCTGCTGGTACTTTACCATATCACTTCCTTATCTGTGCTTGATGTGGTAGTGCAAGATTGAAGCTCTTTCTAACAAACTCATAAGCTTTGGCCGAATAAAATTGTAACGTCATAGCAAAGGAACGAAGTTCTGCAGGACAGTTCTTGCCCCTGAATGTTTTTGCAGATGAAGCCCGTTTCAAGATTTCGAGTGAAGCTCCTGAAAATGACTGAGAGAGAATCTCTTCACACCCAGATGAAATTAAATGTTTGTCCTTTAGAACTTTAATAACTGTTTTGAATGATTGCACACGTTTCTTTAGTCGTCTGTTATTCTGTTGCTTACATTTCAGTTTCTTCCTCAGACCAGCAATCTTTTCATCTTTCTTCTCTAATTCTCTTTGGACTTTACTTGGAGACAGGCTTCTGCTGTATGTATTGTGATCCAGAAGAACACATTCAGTACTTTGTTTGGTATCAACTTTTTGCACCTTTTCTGCTGGGCAATCGTCATGCAATGCAACATGGTCATCAGCCAATTATGGAATAGCTGATTTCGCTCTATTGGCTGGTGCTTTCCGCTTTTTTGTAACCTGGAATTGGATGAAAAGACATTGAATATCTTAATAGGAACTGCCTAAAACTAATTAGCCTCATTCTTTAATCATATATATTTTAGTATTATATGATATACTCAGAGTTTTCAATTTATAGATAGGGTAATAGAGGGGGAATTAGACAATTTGTTCAGATGATATTATGATATCAATTAAATTTTTTTCCAAGATTGTTAATTTCACAGCAGTTATCTAGCATGGCCATTGTCACCAGTTATTCAAAGGGATAAGTTCTATTTTAAACAATGGTTTTAAATCTTGCACATTGCTCTAACCAATTGAAATGTAATTCTGCATTTGCAAAGGAGTATATCCTGCTAGTTCATCATATAACTGCAGTGCGAGAAGAAACTTGGAAAGGTAAATAAATCATTACATGCACATTCTCCAGTAGAGCTAAGCTGGAGAGTCAAACTATATTTATGTTTTTAGGGAAGTCTTAAATAAAATACAAAAACCTTTAACAAATTTATATTTTTCCCAGGTAAGAATTTACTTCATGTTAAACTGATGGTAATTAGCTAAAATTGGACGAATCAGTGATATTCGTGAATACAAGCTACACGTACCTTTATCAGGTGTGATGGAAATGCAAAGATGGTTGGTACTGCATCCTGTTTCAAACGAATTGTTTGCCCAGTTTTGTCAAAACACGAGTCTTCAAAATGCTGTGAGCATACTGTGGCATGACATGAGGGATTATAATTCTCTCTACGAAGATACTGAATCCATTCCTGGCATCTTTGTAGATCTTTTGGAAACCTGTCAGATTGAAAGCTAATTATTTGTGATAGTTGAAAGTCAACTGCTAAGTGCTTATCCTTTCGTCAAGAGAGGAAGTCCATCGCCAAGGCGCGAGGCCTAGTCAAATATTAATATCTGTCGGCGTTCAGTGTCAGTGTTCAGACTGCTAAATCTTCATTAAATCAATATCTAGCTTTCATTATTATCAAATTTTAGCTAACTGTGTTACAGGAACTCAGTTCTTTGAATGAAATCCTGTCATACTCGATCGTTTCGAGTTGTGGCCTAGAGGTAACCAAGTCAAATCTTGGGCTTGTAAAATTAAGTATAAAACCAGGTAGGCACAAAGCGAGCACTTACTTGTGAAATGTTATCTTCATTGAAGTACTTTCACTTTTTTTTTTTTTTTTATCCCGTACGGTTAGTGCAAGCAAACGCGCAAACGTCACCAGTACACTACATTGTTTACATCAGGGCTTTTGGACCTCCTAAGATGGCGGAAATCAAATTTGGCGGGCTTCAGAGTTTCAGGAGATGAACAATGGGTTGCTCGATCCAGCCTTTTTCTGAGATCATTGGGTAATTTTATGCCAACATAATCCAGGCTTTGAACACTCTAGACAAAGGTGCAGGAAATATTGCAAATGACATCAGGGTACACGTGCATCGTGCAAAAGAACGAGGCCATGATATACGTTTTGTGTGGATTCCATCGCATGTTGGAATCCCTTGGTAGGATCATGCTGATCGCCTAACAAAGTCAGCATGTGACAAGCAGAGTGTGGATACAGATCTTGGACACCTATTTCTAGGATCTTATACATCATTAAAACTTCCTTTAAAGAGGACTTGACTGAGTTGAATAATTCTCAACGCTCTTAAAGCTGTAGCATAAAGCACCATGACCGGTTTACGCAAGAAACATTCATCTATGGTTTATATAAAAACAAAAACAAGACAGTGTGATATTGCGACCGCAGTGTAATGAAAAATACAAGTGAACACTTGTACATTGTATCTCAGAGTGCCATGTGTTACAGCCTTTCAGACAACCGAGCATGAGGTACGGAAAACTGTAACTATTTCATATTATGTGATGTCTAAAAAGATATATTTCATATCATATGAAGATAAACAAATTTTGTATCCTAAATTTGGAATGTAGTATCACATGACTGTTAAATGTAGCGATGCTGTTCCTCACCCAAGCTGTATACTGGTATTGCAGATAAAGGACGGTGTAATTGTCCCTTTCCTTTAACTGATAGAGTACTTATCATAGTAATGTTATAGTATAAAATTCAGATGTAATACCATTACATAATGTTGTGACCATGCATCAAATGTATCACAGTTTGCCTACGTCTGTGCAGTTAGCCAGAGCTAACTAAAAAACGGACTAAAAAAAAAAAGAAAAATTTGAGTGTTTGAAGAGCGATAACTGCTGGGTTTTTTTCTTTCTTTCTTCTCTTTCTTTTGTAGAAAGGAATTGTTTTACTTCATGAAAATATTGCACGGATTTATATCTGTTTATCTACATAAGTACATAAAAATATCTGTTTATGTATATATCTATTGATTTCTATATTTATCAATCTATGTATCGATCCATGTATCTCTTAATTTATCTGGCTATCTGTATATAAACAACACACACACACACACACACACACACAAACACATGCACACGCACACGCACACGCACACAACCACAAACACAACCACAAACACATACAAACAAGCAAACATAAACACACCCTACGAAGAGATATTCATTCCATTAACAGCGCAACTTTTTCCCTTTTTTCCTCTCGAAAATAATAGCGTAACGGTTTTCCTTCCTCAGAGGAATAATTAGGAGAGTGGCGGCGGCCGCGCGTCCGGCTCATCGCGTGATGTGCCTGGGGGGACCACGGGTGCGGCACACACACACATACATATGTATGTATGTGTGTGCATATATAGGTATACACACACAGATATACATTTATATAGACGTGTGTATATATATATATATATATATATATATATATAATATATATATATATATATATATATATATATGTATATATATATGTATATATATACATACATATATATATATATATACATATATATATATATATATATAAATGTGTGTGTATGTGTGTGTGTGTGTGTGTGTGTGTGTTGTATATATGTATATATATATATATATATATATATATATATATATATGTATATGTATATATATATGTATATATATACATACATCATCAATCATCAATAACGGTATGCTCATGTTTGAGCAGCCGTGGACCTCTCCACCATCCTTCGCCACTCAACTCGATCTTGCGTTTTTCTTTCCACTTGTACCATCGACAACCCGCAAATATCTTTGATGTTGTCGCTCAGTCTTGTCTTCGGTTTGCCTCTTCCTCTGTTTCCTATCACCATCCCTGTCAGCAAGTTGTCTCAATACTTTTACTTCTCATCATAGACCAATAAACTTTAATTTCCTTTTGTTCAAGATGTCCAACAGCCGGTCTTTACAATTTATTTTCTCAGTCTGTTTTTAATCATTGGTGTAGAGGTTTGTCCGGAGAATAGAAAAGTTGAGTGTAATCCCCCAGGCTCCTTCTCAACTCGCAGTCTCCAACTAACTAGGAGGAACTATATCTGCTGCTTTAAAACAGTTACACTGTAATACGCCAGACATGTTATTTAGTGAAACCAGTAATCAGTAGAACCGAAGGTGTTTTCACCAGATATCCACTGCCCTGCTGCTGACACTTTCACCGCAAGCCTGGCATACGGAGCTAATAGGGTGCTATCCTTCTTCAAGGAACCCCAGGGTGCAGTTATTGTCTTACCAGGTTCATGTTTGAGCGGCCGTGGTCACAGCATGATACTAATTGTAGTTTTCATGTTGTGATGCTCTTGGAGTGAGTACGTGGTAGGGTCCCCAGTTCCTTTTCCCCGGAGAGTGCCCGGGGTTACCTATTTAGGTAATCATTCTCTCTATTTTATCGGGCTTGGGACCAGCACTGACTTGGAGTAATGGAGTAATGCAAGGCCACATTGATATTGCCTATTTAGCCACCCAGTGGCTAAATAGGCAATCGAAGTGTTTTATATATATATATATATATATATATATATATATATATATATATATTATATAACACAAACACAAACACAGTAACGTGTACACAAAGAAGAAAAGGGAAACAGCCACAGTAGAAACTGAAAATAAATTGTAACGTTTCGAACTCTTCACGAGTTCCTCTTCAGACGAATAATAAACCAAAGTGGATGGCTTGGTTTACCATTCGTCTGAAGAGGAACTCGTGAAGAGTTCGAAACGTTACGATTTAGTTTTAGTTTCTACTGTGGCTGTTTCCCGCTGTGCACGTATATATATATATATATATATATATATATATATATATATATATATAATATATATATATAATATAGATATATATGTATAGTATATATATATATAATATATATATATATATATATATATATATATATATATATGTATATATATATGTATGTGTGTATATAGATATATATATATATATATATATATATAGAATATATATATATATATATATATATATAATATATATATATACGTATATATATATATAGTATATATATAATATATATATATATATATTATATAATATATATACGTATATATATATATATATATATATATATATATATATATATATATATAATATATATATATCATCATCAATAACGGTATGCTCATGTTTGAGCAGCCGTGGACCTCTCCACCATCCTTTGCCACTAAACTCGATCTTACGCTTTTCTTTCCACTTGTACCATCGACAGCCCGCAAATATCTTTGATATTGTCGCTCAGTCTTGTCTTCGGTTTGCCTCTTCCTCTGTTTCCTATCACCATCCCTGTCAGCAAGTTTTTCTCAATACTTTTACTTCTCATCACATGACCAATAAACTTTAATTACCTCCTGTTCAAGATGGTAATTCTTCTTTTTATGTCCGGTGAATCATCATATGTATTAGTTAAAACAGCTCCAAGATAAGTGAACTCTTTCACATTTTCCACAATCATTTCATTGATTGTAACATGTTCATCATTGTCATTGCCGGTTATCTTTGAATCTTCATGCATTAAGAAACAAGCCAGCCTTTCGCTTGCTTCTCTAACTTACCTAGTAGTTGTTATAGTCAGTGATACTGCTGGCAATCAAAAACTATATCATCGGCGTACCTTAGATTGATATTTTGTATCCTCCAACATCTACAGTTCCTTCAAAATTCTCTAGAGCACCTCTCATAATTGTTTCAGAATATATGTTAAAGAGGTGCGGAGACAGAATGCAACCCTGTCGTACTCCTTGTTTGACTTCGAACCATTCTGTTAACCCATAAGTGGTTCTTACAGCTGCTTGTTGTTGGTCATACATGGCTTTTATTAGTTGGATGATGTGTTTTGGAAACTTCATATCATTCATGTTATTCCAGAGAATATCGTGATCAACAGTATCAAAAGCTATCACATAATCGAGGAAACACAGGTATAGGTCGTTTTGATGTTCTCTGTTTTTGTCTATGATCAATTTTAGATTTAGAATCTGGTTTCTGGTACCTTTTCCAGGCGAAAACCTGCTTGTTCGTCTGCAATTTCCTCTCTTAACTTTGACTTCATTCTTTCAGCAATAATTTTCAACAAAATTTTGCTGCTGTGACTTATTAATGCAATTGTCCTGTTATTGTTGCATTTGAGTGCATCACCTTTTTTAGGTCTTGGAGTAAAGACTGATTTTACCCAGTCTTCTGGCCATCTTCTTTTATTCCATATTTTTGTACAGAGTTTGTAGAAGTATTCAACACTTTCGCCAGCATTCTTAATTAGTTCTGCTGTTATTTCATCTATTCCCGGGCTCTTGTTATTCTTTATTTCTTTTATGGGCTTTTATAACTTCGTCTAGCAGTGGCGGTGGTTCATCTTCGTTGACATGAGTCTAATTAATGTTGTTGTTAGATCTTTATTCTTTGTATAAGTTGGAACAATATTGATTCCATCTATCTTTGACTTCTTTTCCATCACATAAAACAAGTCCATCTTCAGTGTTGATAGTGTCCATTGTAGGTTTAAATTTCGTGTGATGTTTCGTACTCCTTGGTAGAGTTCTTTAGTTGTCTTATTGATAAACAGTTTTCATTTCTTTGGCAATGTTCATTTAAATATTTTCCTTATCTTGTCGCAATAATCTTTGAATTTTGTATTTTGTTTTTGTAAATCACTTTTTCAACTGGATTATGATACCCTTTGATTTAGGCATCTTCTTGTTTCAATTTCACTTAGTGTTTTTTTCAGATATCCAGGGGGAATTTGTCTTTTTCTTTTTGGCGATAGTTTCTTAAGCAGCGCTCAACAGGAGTTCTTTTCCTTCTTCCCACAACTCATTTGGTGTTTTATCATCTTCACATTGATGAGTATTTCAATTTGTTTGACACTGTAATTCTGTAATTGTTATCAAGAGTTTTGTAGTCGAGCTTTAGAGGTGGTGTTAGACGCTCCATCTTTTTGAGTCTTATTTTAAAGTCGATAGTTAGTAGTTGGTGGTCACTGTTGCAGTCGGCACCAGGTCTTGTCTTGGCATTTTTATGCAACTTTTCCATTTTTGGTTCAGCACAATGTAGTCAATTTGGTTGCGTGTTCTTTTGTCTGGTGAAAACCACGTGTACAAGTGTCTTGGGTGGTGTTGGAACAATGTATTGGCTATAACTAGATTATTTGTACTACAGAATTCAATAAAATCTGTACCTCTTTCATTTATATCTCCAAGGCCGAATTTTCCACAGGTGTCATTTTTTAGATAATTTTTTCTACTTTGGCGTTGATGTCTCCATGATTATTTTACATCTCTGTTAGGGATTGTGTCTAAAGTATCTTGGAGAGAGTTATAAAAATTTTCCATTTCTTCATCACTGCAATGTTGGTTGGTGCGTAGCATTGTATAATACTAATGTTATGAGGTTTGCTTGTATCTGAATTAAAATGCGATCATTATTGGGCTGTACCCAATTAGTGCATTGCAGTTTTTTTCGTGAGAATCATAGCAACTCCGTATATATATATATATATATATATTATATATATATATATACACGTATATATATATAATATATATATATATATATATATATATATAGATATATATAATATAATACATATATATATATATATATAATATATATGATATATATGTATATATATATTATATATATATATTATATATATATATATATATATGTATATATATATATATATATATACGGAGTTGCTATGATTCTCACGAAAAAAACTGCAAATGCACTAATTGGGTACAGCCCAATAAATGATCGCATTTTAAATTCAGAATACAAGCAAAACCTCATAACATTAGTATTATACAATGCTACGCACCAACCAACATTGCAAGTGATGAAGAAATGGAAAATTTTTATAACTCTCTCCAAGATACTTTAGACACAATCCCTAACAGAGATGTAAAAATAATCATGGGAGACATCAACGCCAAAGTAGGAAAAAATTATCTAAAAAATGACACCTTTGGAAAATTCGGCCTTGGAGATATAAATGAAAGAGGTACAGATTTTATTGAATTCTGTAGTACAAATAATCTAGTTATAGCCAATACATTGTTCCAACACCACCCAAGACACTTGTACACGTGGTTTTCACCAGACAAAAGAACACGCAACCAAATTGACTACATTGTGCTGAACCAAAAATGGAAAAGTTGCATAAAAAATGCCAAGACAAGACCTGGTGCCGACTGCAACAGTGACCACCAACTACTAACTATCGACTTTAAAATAAGACTCAAAAAGATGGAGCGTCTAACACCACCTCTAAAGCTCGACTACAAAACTCTTGATAACAATTACAGAATTACAGTGTCAAACAAATTTGAAATACTCAATCAATGTGAAGATGATAAAACACCAAATGAGTTGTGGGAAGAAGGAAAAGAACTCCTGTTGAGCGCTGCTTAAGAAACTATCGCCAAAAAGAAAAAGACAAATTCCCCCTGGATATCTGAAAAAAAACACTAAGTGAAATTGAAACAAGAAGATGCCTAAAATCAAAGGGTATCAATAATCCAGTTGAAAAAGTGATTTACAAAAAACAAAATACAAAAATTCAAAGATTATTGCGACAAGATAAGGAAAAATATTTAAATGAACATTGCCAAAGAAATGAAAACTGTTTATCAATAAGACAACTAAAGAACTCTACCAAGGAGTACGAAACATCACACGAAATTTAAACCTACAATGGACACTATCAAAACTGAAGATGGACTTGTTTTATGTGATGGAAAAGAAGTCAAAGATAGATGGAATCAATATTGTTCCAACTTATACAAAAAGAATAAAGATCTAACAACAACATTAATTAGACTCAATGTCAACGAAGATGAACCACCGCCACTGCTAGACGAAGTTATAAAAGCCATAAAAGAAATAAAGAATAACAAGAGCCCGGGAATAGATGAAATAACAGCAGAACTAATTAAGAATGCTGGCGAAAGTGTTGAATACTTCTACAAACTCTGTACAAAAATATGGAATAAAAGAAGATGGCCAGAAGACTGGGTAAAATCAGTCTTTACTCCAAGACCTAAAAAAGGTGATGCACTCAAATGCAACAATAACAGGACAATTGCATTAATAAGTCACAGCAGCAAAATTTTGTTGAAAATTATTGCTGAAAGAATGAAGTCAAAGTTAAGAGAGGAAATTGCAGACGAACAAGCAGGTTTTCGCCCTGGAAAAGGTACCAGAAACCAGATTCTAAATCTAAAATTGATCATAGACAAAAACAGAGAACATCAAAACGACCTATACCTGTGTTTCCTCGATTATGTGATAGCTTTTGATACTGTTGATCACGATATTCTCTGGAATAACATGAATGATATGAAGTTTCCAAAACACATCATCCAACTAATAAAAGCCATGTATGACCAACAACAAGCAGCTGTAAGAACCACTTATGGGTTAACAGAATGGTTCGAAGTCAAACAAGGAGTACGACAGGGTTGCATTCTGTCTCCGCACCTCTTTAACATATATTCTGAAACAATTATGAGAGGTGCTCTAGAGAATTTTGAAGGAACTGTAGATGTTGGAGGATACAAAATATCAAATCTAAGGTACGCCGATGATATAGTTTTGATTGCCAGCAGTATCACTGAACTATAACAACTACTAGGTAAAGTTAGAGAAGCAAGCGAAAAGGCTGGCTTGTTTCTTAATGCATGAAGATTCAAAGATAACCGGCAATGAACAATGATGAACATGTTACAATCAATGAAATGATTGTGGAAAATGTGAAAGAGTTCACTTATCTTGGAGCTGTTTTAACTAATACATATGATGATTCACCGGACATAAAAAGAAGAATTACCATCTTGAACAGGAGGTAAT
Organism: Penaeus monodon; assembly: GCF_015228065.2. NCBI lineage: Eukaryota > Metazoa > Arthropoda > Malacostraca > Decapoda > Penaeidae > Penaeus > Penaeus monodon. Next base: position 16,012,928 of record NC_051423.1, on the reverse strand, counting down.
TAAAGTTTATTGGTCATGTGATGAGAAGTAAAAGTATTGAGAAAAACTTGCTGACAGGGATGGTGATAGGAAACAGAGGAAGAGGCAAACCGAAGACAAGACTGAGCGACAATATCAAAGATATTTGCGGGCTGTCGATGGTACAAGTGGAAAGAAAAGCGTAAGATCGAGTTTAGTGGCAAAGGATGGTGGAGAGGTCCACGGCTGCTCAAACATGAGCATACCGTATTGATGATGATATATATATATATATATATATATATATATATATATATATATATACACGTATATATATATATATACACGTATATATATATATATATATATATATACACGTATATATATATATATATATATATATATATACGTATATATATATATATATATATATATATATATATATATATGTATATATATGTATTTTATATATATTATATATAATTATATATATATATATATATAATATATATATATACATATATATATACATATATATATATATATATATATATATATATATATATATATATATATATATATATATATATATATATATATATATATATATATATACGTGCACAGCGGGAAACAGCCCACAGTAGAAACTAAAACTAAATCGTAACGTTTCGAACTCTTCACGAGTTCCTCTTCAGACGAATGGTAAACCAAGCCATCCACTTTGGTTTATTATTCGTCTGAAGAGGAACTCGTGAAGAGTTCGAAACGTTACAATTTATTTTCAGTTTCTACTGTGGCTGTTTCCCTTTTCTTCTTTGTGTACACGTTACTGTGTTTGTGTTTGTGTTATATAATATATATATATATATATATATATATATATATATATATATATATAAAACACTTCGATTGCCTATTTAGCCACTGGGTGGCTAAATAGGCAATATCAATGTGGCCTTGCATTACTCCATTACTCCAAGTCAGTGCTGGTCCCAAGCCCGGATAAAATAGAGAGAATGATTACCTAAATAGGTAACCGGCACTCTCCGTGGAAAGGAACTGGGGACCCTACCACGTACTCACTCCAAGAGCATCACAACATGAAAACTACAATAAGTATCATGCTGTGACACGGCCGCTCAAACATGAACTGGGTAAGACAATAAACCTGGGCCTGATAGCC
>NC_051423.1:15999151-16009151 GCF_015228065.2 Penaeus monodon | reverse complement strand
TTTTTGCTTTTATAAGAGACACAAAACACCTGAGATCTGTACGAACTATGGTAGTATCCAGATCGCCAGTTGACCCGGCTAGTTTGTCAGTCTGTTCATTGCCATGGATGCCAGAGTGGCCTGTTACCCATATTAGCTTGACTGATTTGTTGGCACCATGTATCTTACGAATGATATTACCCAGCAGTTCATTTTTAGTGGTTTCTAAAGATTTAATAGCTTTAAGTGAACTTAATGAATCCAAAAAAATAACTATTCTATCGTGGGTCGTCGATAGTGCAAAATCAATGGCTTTATCAATGGCAAAAAGTACAGCAAGAAAGATCGATGTATGATTCGGCAGTCTGAACTTTAGTTCACATTCAGTCGACCATACACCCACACCCACACACTCATCTGTCTTGGAGCCGTCGGTATATATATGAAAATAAGGGAGATGTTTAATAAGGATCTCTCTGAACCTCTGGCGTACCTCCACCTCCGGCGCCATGGCCTTGGCTGATGGAAGCCAGGCTTCCATGATAGAAAAGTTGGGGGTTTCCCATGGCGCTATATTGCGTACTAGTGGTATCGATGGTAGAGAGATCTATACCGACTTTCTCGGACGAGGTCGTGGAGTCTCGTGGCAAAGGGGCCTAATGCCACTATTGCCATTAGGGTGGCTCGGGTCTCGAACCACCTTTGCGGCATAGCTCAAGGCCAACTGGCCGTGTCTGAGTCGGAGGGGAGGTACTCCTGACTCCACCTCAAGACGCTCGATCCGAGTGCACTTCAGGGCTCCAAGACACACACGCAAGCAAGCATTCTGCACAGCATCCAAACCTTTCAAACTTGTTCTTGATGCCGAAACCATACACGATTGACCCATAAATCTACTTTAGACCTAATCAGGGCTTTATATACCATTAGCAAAGACTGTCTATCAGCTCCCCATTTGTTACCAGAAATGCACTTTAATAAATTCAGTGCTCTTTGACATTTATTTTTTAACTGACCAATGTGGTCTTTCCAATTTAGTCTACTATCCAAAAGTAGACCTAAAAATTTAGCAGAATTTTCAACAGGTATTGGGTGGTTGTCTAGAGTTAGCCTGATGTTCGGCTTCCTCCTATGTGAAAAAATTACCCCAATACTCTTTCGAATGGAAAACTTAAAACCCCACTGGAGGCCCCAGTTATGAATCATATCCAGTGCCAATTGGATGCGACTTGCTGAGAATTCTGCATTATTGCTGGAGTGCTATAATGCACAATCATCAGCGTACAGTGAGTATTTAAGATTCCGAGGAGGAACTGGTAAGATGTCATTAATCATACATAGAAGTAATGTTGGTGACAAGACACTTCCTTGTGGGACCCTGTTTGCCTGGACAAAAATGTCCGAAAAAGTGATATTGCCGGAAAAATAATTTGACAGCAAAAGTTCTGTCAAGAAATGAAATTTGAATAAAAACAAGGCAAGTTTTCACATAATCCAAAAACATTAAAAGTTTTCTGAGTAGGCCATATCGCCATGTCATGTCGTAGGCTTTTCTATATCTAAAAAACTGAAATCAAAAAATTTTTTTTGGCAATGGCTCTTGAATATGACTGTCCAGCTTTACTAGCTGATCGAGAGTTTGGCGTCCCTTGGGAAGCCGCATGCTCGTTCAACTAGTAAATTACTGGAATTTAAAAAATGCAATAGCCTACTGTAACAAATTCGTTCCATGACCTTGCATAAGCAACTTGTCAACGCAATTGGGCGGTAGGAGATGGCAAGTCTGGGATTACCCCCTCCTTTCAATATGGGAATGATAAGTGAATAAGTGTGCCTTTTCCAAATTTCATTGTACACTTCTAGCAACTTAATCATGTCATCATGATTAAGATGCTTCATCATCTCATATCGAATCTCATCGGGGCCTGGGGATGTTCCTCTACAGGCTTCTAGGGCTCGGACAAGGTCATCCATTGTTAGATCTTTATTGTAATCAAAGTCATCTCCTTTGGCAAAGTGAATTGGTTGCAGCTCAGCCTCTTCCTTGGTGGTCAGGAAGGTGGGATGGTAATTAGCTGAGCTGCTTGTATGAGAGAACTGCCTGGCGAGTGCATTAGCAATGTCTCTAGGTGAATCTAAATGATTACCTCTTCTATGATGTTATTAATTTGGAAGTGATTTTTTCTTATTGATTTTATTGATTGTGGACCAAACCTCTGATATTTTGGTGTTGCTGTTTATTGTAGAGACAAAGCTCCGCCAGGAGTCTCTTTTTGCTTGTCTTATTACTCTATGAGCCCTAGCTCCTGCTAGTTTGTAATTGCAAAAGTTCTCATTTGTGATGTTTATTTTTGAAAAGCCTGTAGGCCTTATTGCGTCGGCAGCGCCCTGCGGCAATCTGGTGTCCACCATGGAACTCTATGCTTAACGCTATCTGTTGTTTTAGGAATGGATAGCAATGCTGCTTCAATAATCGAATTCTGAAATATGTTTTACTTTATCATCAATGGTTTCTCCAACAAGTTCGAGCTTGACGCTCTGTGAAGGCGACCCAGTCTGCTCTTTTTACGTTAAATTTAGGCGCTGAAGGCGTTTCTCACTGTGTCGCATGAATATTTAATCAAAATAGGAAGATGATCGCTTCCCAAACGAGTCGTCAATGGTGTGCCACAGGCACTTGGCTTTGTATTGATGAAGAGACCAGTGATAAGTCAATAAAGCTCAAATTACCGGTATTATCGTCCACCCGCGTCGGACTACCATCATTCAGAAGGGACTACATCAGACTCATTAAGCAACTTAACTACTTGCTCACCTCTACCACCACCCGCAGGGGAACCCCATAACGTATATGAGCATTAAAATCAGCTAAAATTACTTTATTTTGTGGCAGGACGTCCTGAAGAGCAAAGAGCTCATCATAGGCTTACACTGCATCAGGTGGACAATAAAGTGAACATATAGCCAGATACGTGCCATTAATTTTTACTTTGCATGCGACAAACTCCAAAGTAGAATCAATAGTCACTTCTGTAAAAGGGAGGCTTTGGTGGATGTACATGGCGACTCCGCCTCCACCCATACCCTCACGATCCTTCCGACATAAATGGTAGTTCCTCAGCGAAACGACCTCGTCAGAGACGAGGTATGTTAAGTGCGTTTCTTGGAGAACTATAATATCGGGAGCATAGGACGAGGCTAATAAATTAAGGTCATTTACTTTAGATCTAATACTTCGACAGTTCCATTGTATAATGGTCGACGCGAAGATTACGTTTTATGGGGTTTCGAAGTGCCTTGTCCACCAGTTTTTTTCTTCTTTTTTTGGGAGGGAGACGCCTCCTCTCCCTCGCTTCCGGGGACCTCTCTCGGGATGGTTTGGAGACAGAAGCCTCCATGTCCTGCACCTCCTGGCGAGGGAGACGACTGACAGATTGCGATCTGCTTCTCTCTCGAGAAGCCGATCGCGAGCCAGATGTAGTCCTCACAGGAGTCATTTGATCAACCAATTTGGTCAAATGATAAACTTTAATATTTAATTCTTTAAACGTTTGTTTGAGTTCAGCAATTTCCTTATCCTTGGCTGCAAGCTGTTGACTGAAATTACTTGCACTAGGGGTGACGTTAGTTACTGCTTCAGCATAGAAAGTATCGGGTTTGTGTGTCAAACTTTCCACTTTCCTCTTAGCTTCAGTATAACTAACTTCATGCTTTCTCATATATGCTAATGTCTCGGTTTCCCTCTTCAGGATGCTACACTCAGCAGATCCTGACTGATGGGGACCTCCACAATTAGCACATTTGGAAATCTGGCTAGTACATGTAATGGTGTCATGGGCTTCAGCACATTACGGCAAACAAATTTTTAATCTTAATGAGGTGTGTCCGAATTTTTGGCATCTATTACAATGCATTGAGTTTTGGACATAAGGTCTTACTTGCACACGTTCATAACCGACGTTAACATACTCTGGAATTTTATTCAAAGCAAAGGTCAAAAAACACAGTCCAGTTTTCGTTCGCATATTCCCGTCCTTCTTGGTCATACAATGAAACGTCCACTACGTCTTGGTCCTTCATGCTCTCAAGAATTTCACTTTCTCCATTGTCCTCAAAATCCCTGTGAAAGATTACTCCCTTACAGGTATTTGGGCCAATAGGAATAGTTACTTTAAACTCGAAGATCATGAATTGCGTCAGCTTAAGTAAATCCTTAATCTGGGAGTTTGTATTGTACTTTAACAAGGAGGCTTCCATCTCGCAATTTTTGACAAAATCAAAAATCGCCGTCCACTTGACCATCAAGGGACTTTTTGATGATAAAGGGGTTTCACGTTCAAAAGCGATTGATTTTCATTCACGCATTTTACATTCGCGAACCTCGCATTCGCAGTTGGGATTTTGAAAAGTGGTCTTCTCGTTTTGTCGTTAGTGGGGGTTCCGTTGTTCAGGGTCGAGTTTGTCTTAGAGTGGTCATGAGTCGCCCCTCCTCCTTGAGGAGGAGAGGGGTAGCCGGGGTGTCATCCATACTGGGCATCGGACCAGGTCCGACCCCTTTGCTCAAAATTGTTGTCCTGAAGGGATCAAAGGCTCTTAACTTTTGGTATCAACCTAACAGCAATAGCTAAGAGAGTAAGGCTGCCCGCACACGAGCAACTTTTTATTGTGAGTTGTCACAACAAAAAATTGTCGCAACGAAAAGTTGTCGGCAAAGTACATCCGCACACGAGCCACGCGATGGCGACAACTATTTTTAGTCTCATCATGGATGCCGTGGAGGGTAGCAGTAACCTGTGCACTCCTGCTCAGGAGGAGACGAAAAAAAGAAGCCAAGAAATCACTGGGTACACCCCATAGTCAGTCAGCGATTACTACGTGGAGCATTTCACACATTGTTTGAGGACCTAAAAGGGCACCCTGATAATTTTTTTAATTACTTTAGGATGTCACAGGAAACCTTTGTCATCTAATCACATTAAACTGGGCCCTTATAGCACCCAGGACACCAACATATGGAAGTGTGTGCCAGTAGGAAAAGGGCTGGCTGTAACAATAAGGTAAGGATAAAATAAGGAAAATGTTATTCGTATTACATGTAATTTATTGACATAATTAATGATTCTTCTTGAAATAGCACTACAGGGAAATTAAGAAAATATGTTCCATTTTCAGAAAAGAAAAATACATCACTATTTCTACACTACACATCGCTGTAGATATGATTGAATTGCTTTCAGATGTAACCAATACTTTGTGAATAAAGGAAAATGTATTTCCTTATATATTGAGCATAATAAAAAAAAACACTCAACTTCAACAAAATCAATGGAAGATTCAACAATAGAAATCTGAAAAAAAAACTTTTAATTCTTTTTATATTTAGATAAACTAATATTAGTTATCAGTGAACACCAGAATAAATTGGAATACATGAACGAGAAAATACATAATATTTAATCCATTACACACTGAGCACTAATCATGTGTGAAAATTATAATGGTCTTATTATGACAGTTCTAATAGGTCGGTGTCACCTGAGTTCAAAGAATATTCTGATGCTGGTGACGAAGCTGTGGTGGTGATATTTGATGCCGACTGTTGAAATTCGCGATTTTCATGTGAATGATGTAGCTGAGGTTGATAAGGTTGGTTGTGAAGGTATCCAGGACTATGTACAAATTCTTGAGTTGAGTGGTGACCTTCACGTATCTGGTGCTGATGCATGTGATGCATACCACTTGTAGGCAGATATCTTTGGGTGTTCAGAGACATACCTGGTACAGCAACGTACAGTTGACAAGTGCTTGTAGAGGGCGTATTGCCATGATAAGCAGTAGATGGAATCTGTGTCGTCATCATCTGTACTCTTCTCATCACTTTCATTATTTCTATCTGTGCTTCAAATCTTTGCTCATCATTGAACTCTTTAAACTTCGGAATTAGTGACATTACAAAGGCTGTATCCTCATCACAATTTTCTTTAGTCTTTCCTCTTAATATTTCAAGTAGTTCTTCTTCATATCTGTTGTTGGAAGCTCCTTGGATTTTTCTTGGTTTATGTGGTCTTTGTGCGTTATTCACGTTTGCAGAATTACTTGGTGTGTCGCCTTGTTCACGTTCTTCCTCCTTATCATTACCCTCCAGTGCTGAGTAGTTACCTGTGGTTTTTTCGCTCGTTAAAAGTTGGTGCAAGGAATAGGAGCTGATCAAAGTAAACATACTTCCTTTTCTTAGCGGCACCACCTCCTGACCTGCCTTTTTGATCCTTTAACGCCCTCCTGAAGCATTCACAGAGATTTTTTCATCTTCGCTGTAGCTGGTTTCCTGAAATTTATGAAATTAATATTTTTTTTTGCAGATACCTAGCAACGGGGAACAGCTTCGTTTCGCTTCACTTTGAGTACCGGCTTGGTGAATCAACAATTCGTCAAATTTTCTACGAAACATGTGAAGCACTCTGGAAAAGCCTGCAGAACATCTACATGCCTGAGAAAAGTGGAAGTGACTGGCTCCAAGTCGCATAGGATTTCTATGCTAACACACAATTCCCAAACTGCATTGGTGCTCTTGATGGGAAACACGTCCGCATCAAGAATCCAGATAATTGTGGTTCTAGTTTCTATAATTACAAGCAGTTTTTCTCAATTGTACTCATGGCGTTAGTTGACAGTGGGTTTTCATTTACAGCTATTGATGTTGGAGCTGCTGGAAAATCCAGTGATTCAAATGTTTTTAAAAAATCTGATTTCTGTAAAAAATTAGATTCTGGGGAACTTAAGCTTCCAAACCCATGCCCACTACAAATGACAACAGTAGAATTTGCATGCCATACGTTATTGTCAGTGATGAGGCATTTGCTTTGACTGAGAATGTTCTACGGCCATATCCAAACAAAAATCTGACAGGTCAACAACGTGTTTTCAACTATTGTTTGTCACGAGCAAGGCGTTCAGTTGAATGCACGTTTGGTATCATGGCAAACACATGGAGAATTTTCCATAGACCTCTGGATGTTAAACCTGAGTTTTGTGATGTCATAGTTAAGGCATGCTGCATTTTACAAAATATGAGGGTGTTAACTTTGAAGAAACATTGTATGAATGTCCAATGAATGACATTGATCGTGTTGGCACCAGATGTAACATGAGAGGAAAAACAGTACGAGATCACTTTGCATCATACTTTACTAGTCCCAAGGAGCAGTTTCATGGCAGTATAACAAAATATAAAAGGTCACCGCTATAAAAGTGAACCACCTGATAGATATTTTCCTTTCAAATACAATATGTTTCTTACCTTTTTCTTTTTTACCCTCAGGGGAGAGAATATTCCAATCGCTCACCACAGCCTCACACACCTCACGCCACAACTTCTCTTTTATATTCTTATCGCTGTACTCCTTCAGCTGGAAATCATAAAGAGGTGGTCTCTTCTCTACCTCTGTTATGAGTGTTTCGAAGTCAAATACATCTTTTATTACAGACATGATAGCTACCACTTCCTCTCACCACTGAAATCTGAAGGGGCAAGGCAGCAGCAGGCTGGGTGGTGGCGACAACGGAAAGTTGCTCGTGTGCGGGCTCACATTTAAAATAACGTTTTCTATCGCCGGCCACAGTTGCCAACAATAGTTGTGTTGTCCGAGAAATTGACCCGAGCGCAACTCCCTCTCAATTTTTTGTTGTCGCCTCAGGAAAAGTTGTCCATGTGCGGGCTACCATAGCGATGTGTGTGTTCTATATTTGACAATTTTTTGGTTGTGACAACTCACAATAAAAAGTTGCTCGTGTGCAGGCAGCCTAAGGCATTTTATTTGTCCTCTACCCCCCCAGTGGAAGCCTGGTTGCGTTCTCCAGTACCACAGCGAGGGATCGAGTTATGTGTGGGACACTTCCCTACTGCCGAACTTGCCTAGGCGAAGGACGGTAAGTAGATGCCCACCCCCCAAGCGAATACGGGAGCTCCCGAGGAACTCCGGTAGGCTCAGGAAAGTCACATTAAGGTGGAAAAATTTAGAGGAAGAAAAAGTGCGCCCAAAGGACGCCCCAGACTACTGGGCCTCCCTACCCCGGGTTTAAAACCCCAAAAGGGCCCCGGGTGGAAAACCCTTTCTATGGGGTTACTACTTTTTAGTTGACCGCAATTAAGCCAAAGGGGCGGCCCCAAAAAATAATTTTTACAAATTTTATTTTTTTAAGTTTTTTAAATTTGGAAAAACAAATTGGAACAGGGCCCCCCTAGGGTATTTTAAAAATTTTTTTTTGGGGGTTTTTAAAAGGGTTTCGCCTTTGATTAAAGGGGAAGACATTCTCCAATTTAAAAAGAAAAAGTTTTTTGCCAATAAGGGGGGTGAATGGCTGGGCAATAAAAAAAAAAACATTTTGGCCCACAAAAAAAATTTTTAAAAAAAAAAAAAATTTGGGGGAAACCAAAACCGGGGGGGTTGGGGTTAATTCCTTCCCTATTTTTTTTGAAATAAATATTTTTTTTTATTATATATAATATATTTTTTTAATTTTTTTTTTTTAATGTTTTTTTTTGTTTTTTTTGTTTTTTTATTTTTTGTTTTAAGAAATTATTTTTTTTTTTTTTTTTTTTTTTCATCTTCCATTTTTTTTTCTATCCCTTTGTTAAATATGTTTTTCCCTTTTTAATTTATTTTTCCATTTTTTCTTTTAATTCTTTTGTCTTTTCTTTTTTATTTTTTTTTCCCCCTTTTTTTTCCCTTTTTCCTTTTTTTTGTTTTTTTTTTTTTAATTATTTTTTTTTTTTTTCCCCCCTTTTTTTTTTAAACCTTTTCCCTTTTGAATTTTTTTTCTATTCTTTTCTTGGCCCTTCCCCTTTTTAAAAGGGAAGGGCCCCTATCCCCTCTAGTCCGTTTGTACCACTCCTACTTGAAAAAAAAGAACGGCCCCCCCCGAAAAATCTTCCTCTTGTTCTATTTTCAGATCGAGTATGGCAGCCTCGCCCACGCAGTTTGTGAGACCTGCACAATTTATAACCCAGGCTTACAGAGCACGACCCGCTAATACAAGCAAACCCATTTCTACAACAGATAAGATGGAAAATCTGGGGCTGTTCAGAGTTTTCCCCATTCTGCACTAAGTGAAAACCCGGGAAAGAATGATGTTATAGGGTCTTTCATATGAACCCAATTTCGTTAGCAAGCAATGAGTTGCTTATGAGAACAATAAGGGATGCCCATAAATGTGAGTGCGTACGTGTGGGTGAGAGAGAGAGAGAGAGAGAGAGAAAGAGTGTGGGGTGTGTGTGGTGTACTACACACCACACACCCCCACACAAAAAAAAACACACACACACACACACACAATATAAATATATATTATATATATATATATATAAATATATATATATATATATATATTAATATATATATATACATATAATATATATAATATAATATATATATATATATATATATATAAAATATAATATATTTAATATAAAATATATATACATAATATAATTATTATATAATATATATATTATATATATATATATAAATATTAAAACCCACACCACACACACACACAACACACACACCACACACACACACAACACAACAACAACACACACAACAACCACAAAACCAAAACACAACACACACCACCACCAAAACAAACCACCCACCCTCACAAAACAAAAAAAACCACACACAAAAAACACAAAAACACCAAACACACACACCCCATAATCTATTATCTACTGTTGCATATTTTCATCATCTACTTCATTATCATCACATCATCTACTTCTATCTACATATTAAAAATATTATATATATATATTATAATTTATAATATAAATTATAAAAAATAATATAATTTTTCTTTTGGTCCATTTTGTTTCCCCTTCTCGGGACCTCCCCTTTAGGCCTTTTGGGGGCAAGGCGTGTTGTCTGACTAAATTTTTTTTGAAAGTCTTTTACTTTTTTTAGAAGAAAAAAAAAAAAGTTTATTTCGGCTAAGGTTTTTCCCAAATAAGGGGGGTGGGGTTTTT
>NC_051423.1:15991886-15994386 GCF_015228065.2 Penaeus monodon | reverse complement strand
AGAATACTAATTTTACCCTCTTTCAACGGTGCGTGGGTGAGCACACTGCGTCTGGGTGAGTGGTGGGGATGAGGATGGGAGGGAAGGGGAACTCCCTCTCCCTGTCATGGTTATTGATCATGTCACGCTCATTAGCTATAGGTGTGATCACTCACCTGTAACAGTTCAGTGCAGGGCTGTATTATCTCCTTAGACAGGACTTGTGACTGGTGATTTGTTTGCTTCTTTTTCATACTATTATTGCTTTGTAATGGGGTATGGAGGAATGTGGGGCAGGGGCAATATCTTGAATTTGGTAATTACCAGTAGTTGGTCTGATGGGGAGGGGTGGGCATGGGGGGAAGGGGTGATGGTAGGGTTCTTTCCCTTATTTGTTAATAATTATGAGGGGGTGACCACTCGTCTGTAACATGGTCACTTGTCGAGTCAGTTACAAGTTCAAACATGGTGAATATTGCGGTGCGATTGGGATGGGGGTCATCTGTAGCACTTGGTATCAGGACCTTTGCGTATGTCAGCATGGATGCATGTTTGTTTGTGTGTCTTCTCTTATTCTTATTTTTATTATACTTGCGGGAATGTGTTAACAATTAGTTAAAGCCTTTTTTTGTACAAGTGTTTTGATTTTTGAAGATAAAAGTAGTTTGTATTGGTCTTTAACTGTTTTCGCCACTGCAACAACTAAACATAATGAAAAAAGGATGTTAACACTTACCAGTGTTTTTTTTTTTTTTTTTTTTTTCATTTGACATGATTGTATATTAAGGTATTCCGAAAATAATGAAGAGGTCGAGTAGCAAGTTTTCTTCAGTGTCGACGAAAAAAAATCTGTTTTTAAAGGGAGATTTAAGAATATATATGCATGTATTACTTAAAAAGTGGTGTCTGAATGCACAAACAATATTTGTTACCATTGCTTCGTTCTTTTTCTTCCTATATACTTGTAGCCAAGTACTATAGACAATTTCGTGGTGGGGGAGTAAATTGCTGAAAAGCTAGTCCACCTTTTGTGCTGATTAGTCTTTTTCTGATATCATCATAAAACGGAGGATGTATTGCTATGGATCTCTTATGGAAAGATACGCTCGTCTGTATATAGTTATACATATGGACCTTAAGGGAAAACTAAATATATTTCCCAAGTTGCATTGTAGATTGTAAAAAAATTGAGAAATGAAGCAGAGACATTTTAGGAAAAATACTGCATTGCCCCTTGAGGTTACTTAGCAAAACATAACTGAGTCGACACATGGGGCAGGCGGTGACGTTAGTTGGTAGATAATTAGGTGTTCAGGCATAAATATGGGGGGGAAACCCGTCTGTGACCTGGTGCAGATACCTTGAAAACACTATTAATGCTCTGTAAATAGAATAAAACCAGCATCTTTTCAATCTATTAGGTATTTGACCTATTAGTTTTATAAGTATAAAACGTGCAAACGTATGAAATATTGGTTATCGCATTTACAGTTACACAGAAAATTCAAGCCTCTTATTTGTGTTATCGCCTCTTAGGACGTGTGTTTATGTAAGCTTGAGAGTCATAATAAAGGCATATTGAGTGAAGTGTTTATACAGTGGAAATAGAAAAATAAAAGTACATATCGTACTACGCGTTTTATAATCCTTTTCACTTAATTGTATTTTTATCCCTGTCATGGCGAGGGAGGGACGATAATTATTGGTCATTAGCAGACCTGTGTGACCAGACCTGATGGGGGGGGGGGGAGACATCAGAGACAATTGTGCAAGCACGAGTGTTTCTCCTTCCACATCACCTACACCATATACGGGATTGACGCAAACGATGGCTGGCGAGGAAAGTCTATCGCAGGCGATAGATTTATCATTTTGGGATTCGCCTTAGCAATATTTGTGTGTATACGTGTGTGTGTGTGTGTTTGTGTGTGTGTTTGTGTGTGTTTGTGTGTGGAGGGCATGGGAGAGGGGGTGCTGGTGGGGTGGGGTAGGAGGTGTGGAGGGAGGGATCATCTGTGGTACCAGGCATATTGTTTCTGAGAGGAGGGGAGGGGAAGGGAGTCCTCCAGGTGTGTGTGTTAGACATCATTAACTATGGTTATTGATTCAGGTTATGGTCATTGATTACGTTAATCACTTTCAGTGGTCATTAACCTACTTCTTGTTGTGATGCGTAAGGTGAGTCGTTCTGTCCAGTCACCTGTATTGGGGGGTGGGGGAGGGACACCCTGGGCCTGTTAGATATCATTAGAGTCAGTTAATGATTTCCAGTTTCGATCATTAATTATGATAATTACTTTAATTATGCCTACTTTCTGCTATGATGCTCCATGAACGACCGTAAGGTAGTCTGGTGTGCATGCTAGCCATCATTAACTATGGTTAATGATTCCAGTTACAGTCATTGATTACGTTAATCACTTCCGGTTACGGTCATTGGTTACAAATCGATGGGGGTTTCCGGTTTATTAACCACTTCCGTTTACAACCACGTAATACAGAGGGGGGAACTTTTTGCCCA
>NC_051423.1:15979747-15986786 GCF_015228065.2 Penaeus monodon | reverse complement strand
AAATGAGACTTTACAAAATCGGATATATTGAATATGAAAGAAGTCAGTGAAAAATAGAGCAATGAAATAAAAGTCAGTGGGAGGCAGAGTATTATCGGAGATATGAAAAGGGAAGTCAGTTAAAAGTAGTGAAATGGAGGAATTTTGAACATGAAAAGCATTGAAAGGTAGAGAAGAGAAGTATAGGATATATAAGGAAATGAATGTCAGTGAAAGAAATGAAAGACTTACGAAGAGGAGCGTCAGTGAAACGTTAAGTATAGAGTTAAGAAAAAGATTTTAATCTATTTAAGCATCTGCTTAGCGAGAATGAAGTGTGGACACTGAAAATATATAAAGGTTGGAAATTAACAATAATTGCGAAGGAAGAGCTGTAAAGTCACTTTTATGCCTAAGCTTGTTCAATTACTTAATCAAACATAAATGAAATGAAATATCATCTCCGTGTTTTCATTTCATTTTGAACACAAAGAAACAGTACAATTTTTGCCTTGGAGGAATAAGATACTCTTAGTGAACAATATATAAATTAATCATACAGATATGCATATTCTAGTATTCCAAACTCATTAAGTTTGATCTTCTATGCACAAATGCCCACTTCCCTTTCTCAGTTATTATTAATTACCATTTCAGAATTTTCACCACATATCCATATCTCTTCAAACACCTACTGTATCTTCCTTTCCCTCTTGGATATTTTATTGTGATTAATAATGTGCGCTATAATCTATTGGCTCTACGGAAACACACACTAAGTTATCATTATCGTTATATCACAAGCTGATATTCATTTTTTTTTTTTTTTTTTATTAATTTATTTATGTTTTTTTTTTTTTTTTTTTTGGGGGGGGGGCACAATTTACATAAATCATGTTAATCCAGTGGATAAGATTTTTTGAAAACTTCAGTTTACTAAACCTTCAATTTACTGTGAAAGAGTTGCCAGTCAATCATTGATAGAAAAGTTTTACACGCCATTTATGGTTGAGCAGAGAATCCAAATCATCCATAACTACCAAGAAATGTGTGTGTGTGTGTGTGTGTGTGTGTGTGTGTGTGTGTGTGTGTGTGTGTGTGTGTGTGTGATTGTGTGTGTGTGTGTGTGAATGCGCGTGTGCTCGAGCTTGTGCCGTGTGTGTGTCTGTAAGTGTTTACCTGTTTCAGCTTCTGTTCTCGAGACACATAACAAGGTTTAGAAAAAAGTGACAAACATCACATCATTATCCAGATCCTTTCCGAGTCCTGGAAAAGGTCCAATCAGTGTCTTTCTCCGCATCCATTCCAAAGGAACAGCGCACAAGGGACCCCATTATATGCCTTAATATGCTAATCAGCGATGCAAGTTGAACCTTCTTTCTCATTTTCTTGGCCAATGTAATTAATCATGTTGTGAACAATGTAGGGGATCTATTCTTACTTCAGCCTTAAGAGTCGTTGTCTCATTTAGTGTTGTCGAAACGGGACTTCTAAGATTGCCATGATGGATTTTACTGATAAATGATGAGAGGGATGATAATGATGATTCATGATAATTATTTATCATTGATGATCTATTTACTGATAAAAGATGAGAGGGATGATGATGATAAAAGATGAGAGAGGATGATCATAATGGCGATGATTCGGGAGGAAAACAAAATTGTGGAAGGGAATGATAAAGAAGAAAGAGGGAAGAAAACATTAGGAAAATCGGTTAGGACACTTAGAAGAGGATATAGGAAAGTGTAAAGCAAAGCAAATGACGAAAATCCCGAAAAATGAAAGGAAGAGGAGGAGGAGGAGGAGAGAAGAAAGTAGACGAAGGAAAGAAATTATACTTTTGCTTTAATAATACATTATATAAAAGCAAAAATCACTAGAGGTAAAAAAAAAATGTCAAGGAAAGAAAGAAAGAAAAGGAAAAGAAGTAAAAAAAATAAAAAAAAAACGAGTGAAAAAAGACAAGAGTAAAAATAAAAAAAGAAGGTAAGAAGATAAGGAGTAGACAAAAGAAACAGACGAAAGCGAAAAAAATATATAAAAAAGATGGAGTAGCCAATGAAAAATAAATAAATAAAAAATGATCAGATGATTGAATCAATGAATAAAGAAAAATGGGGGAAAGAAGAGTAAATAATGAAAGGAGGAGGATACAAATAAAACAAACAAATAAAAAATAAGGACAAAGGAAGGAGGAAGAACCGAAAGAAGCAAGAGAAATGGAGTAAACAAATAATGGAAAGAACATAAAGTAAACGTAAAACGGGGAGATGGAATAGCAAATATAAGGAAATAAAGGAAGAAAAGTATGCAAATTCAGAAACAACGTAAGCAAATAATGAAAGAGAAGAGGAAGAAAACAAACAAAGAAAAAAGAAAAGACAACCATGAGGGAAATTCTCAATAAGCATAGTAAAGAAATAAAGAAGTAATGCAAAAAATAGAACCAGGAGATAGAGTAAACACGTAATGAAAAAAGAGAGCAAGAAGAAAAGAATAAAGGAAGAGAACAAGAGGTAAACCAAAGACTAAAAGTCCAAAATAAGGCCACATCTCTAAAACTCTAAGTCTTCGGAATGAAGTTAATCTCCCTATTTTCGATAACGAAATAACGTAAAAATGAAAATGATTGTGGTTAGGAAACGCACTCTATAACTGAAAACATTTTCGACAGCAAAGTTAACCTTAACAATTCTCAGTATCAACAAAATTGAAGACGTTCTGAGTAGTAACAAAATTAAAGTAGTATGAGGAAGTACAGAATGCTGGCAAATCAAGAAGTTTTCAGCATCAAAAAAACATGAAGCTGAAGAAGATCGCAACCAACACAAAATGATTCAGTTCTGAGTAACGAGGAAAATGAAGCAGTTCTAAGTAACTGGGAAATAAAGATATTTTCGATCAGCGCTATTACAGAAGTAATGTCCTGTAATAAATAAAAAATAATTTATATATATATATATATATATATATATATATATATATATATAAAAGTAGAACTGTAATGGACAACTGTCCTCCTCTCACATACGTACATGGACAACTGTTCACCTCTCATGTATGTACGTGAGTGTGTAAACAGGAAGTAGGTTAATGAGAACCGGAAACCGCAATCGATTATCGTAACCAATGACCGTAACCGGAAGTGATTAACGTAATCAATGACTGTAACTGGAATCATTAACCATAGTTAATGATGGCTAGCATGCACACCAGACTACCTTACGGTCGTTCATGGAGCATCATAGCAGAAAGTAGGCATAATTAAAGTAATTATCATAATTAATGATCGAAACTGGAAATCATTAACTGACTCGAATGATATCTAACAGGCCCAGGGTGTCCCTCCCCCAGCCCTCCAATACAGGTGACTGGACAGAACGACTCACCTTACGCGTCACAACAAGAAGTAGGTTAATGACCACTGAAAGTGATTAACGTAATCAATGACCATAACCTGAATCAATAACCATAGTTAATGATGTCTAACACACACACCTGGAGGACTCCCTTCCCCTCCCCTCCTCTCAGAAACAATATGCCTGGTACCACAGATGATCCCTCCCTCCACACCTCCTACCCCACCCCACCAGCACCTCCTCTCCCATGCCCTCCACACACAAACACACACAAACACACACACAAACACACACACACACACACACACACGTATACACAAATATTGCTAAGGCGAATCCCAAAATGATAAATCTATCACCTGCGATAGACTTTCCTCGCCAGCCATCGTTTGCGTCAATCCTGTATATGGTGTAGGTGATGTGGAAGGAGAAACACTCGTGCTTGCACAATTGTCTCTGATGTCTCCCCCCCCCCCCCATCAGGTCTGGTCACACTACAGGTCTGCTAATGACCAATAATTATCGTCCCTCCCTCGCCATGACAGGGATAAAAATACAATTAAGTGAAAAGGATTATAAAACGCGTTGTACGATATGTACTTTTATTTTTCTATTTCTACTGTATAAACACTTCACTCAATATGCCTTTATTATGACTCTCAAGCTTACATAAACACACGTCCTAAGAGGCGATAACAAAAATAAGAGGCTTGAATTTTCTGTGTAAATGTAAATGCGATAACCAATATTTCATACGTTTGCACGTTTTATACTTATAAAACTAATAGGTTAAATACCTAATAGATTGAAAAGATGCTGGTTTTATTCTATTTACAGAGCATTAATAGTGTTTTCAAGGTATCTGCACCAGGTCACAGACGGGTTTCCCCCCCATATTTATGCCTGAACACCTAATTATCTACCAACTAACGTCACCGCCTGCCCCATGTGTCGACTCAGTTATGTTTTGCTAAGTAACCTCAAGGGGCAATGCAGTATTTTTCCTAAAATGTCTCTGCTTCATTTCTCAATTTTTTTACAATCTACAATGCAACTTGGGAAATATATTTAGTTTTCCCTTAAGGTCCATATGTATAACTATATACAGACGAGCGTATCTTTCCATAAGAGATCACATAGCAATACATCCTCCGTTTTATGATGATATCAGAAAAAGACTAATCAGCACAAAAGGTGGACTAGCTTTTCAGCAATTTACTCCCCCACCACGAAATTGTCTATAGTACTTGGCTACAAGTATATAGGAAGAAAAAGAACGAAGCAATGGTAACAAATATTGTTTGTGCATTCAGACACCACTTTTTAAGTAATACATGCATATATTTTCTTAAATCTCCCTTTAAAAAGAGATTTTTTTTCGTCGACACTGAAGAAAACTTGCTACTCGACCTCTTCATTATTTTCGGAATAACTTAATATACAATCATGTCAAATGAAAAAAAAAACAAAAAAACACTGGTAAGTGTTAACATCCTTTTTTTCATTATGTTTAGTTGTTGCAGTGGCGAAAACAGTTAAAGACCAATACAAACTACTTTTATCTTCAAAAATCAAAACACTTTAACTAATTGTTAACACATTCCCGCAAGTATAATAAAAATAAGAATAAGAGAAGAAGACACACAAACAAACATGCATCCATGCTGACATACGCAAAGGTCCTGATACCAGGTGCTACAGATGACCCCCATCTCAATCGCACCGCAATATTCACCATGTTTGAACTTGTAACTGACTCGACAAGTGACCATGTTACAGACGAGTGGTCACCCCCTTATAATTATTAACAAATAAGGGAAAGAACCCTACCATCACCCCCTTCCCCCATGCCCCACCCCTCCCCATCAGACCAACTACTGGTAATTACCAAATTCAAGATATTGCCCCTGCCCCACATTCCTCCATACCCCATTACAAAGCAATAATAGTACGAAAAAGAAGCAAACAAACAAATCACCAGTCACAAGTCCTCCCTAAGGAGATAATACAGCCCTGCACTGAAGTGTTACAGGTGAGTGATCACACCTATAGCTAATGAGCGTGATATGATCAATAACCATGACAGGGAGAGGGAGTTCCCCTTCCCTCCCATCCTCACCCCTACCTCTCACCCAGACGCAGTGTGCTCACCCACGCACCGTTGAAAGAGGGTAAAATTAGTATTCTCAGTCAGTCTCAGGATGCGATACGGGTCAAGGATATTAATCTGAAAGGGATCATTGATCTGATAATTACATTTAGCCTTCCGATAAGTCTTGACATGTAGCTTACCTTAAATCGCTAAAGCATCCCAATAATAAGAATCCATTGCAGTCAAAAGGTTTATAAAATTCGTTGCTTTGATGCCTTTATTATTGTCTTCAAACATACCTTTACTACATACAATCAGACGCAAACACAGTTTATATCGCTCGAGTTCCATAAAACGGCGATGATAATACTAATCTCTTATTGCTCAGAGGCAACGACGGCTGCGTTGCAAACTCATCTTGTGGTGTAAACAAAAAATAAAAGGAAATCCATTTAACCCATACCGAGATTGATAATGCTCGCATTATATAAGACAAAGTCCATTTCTCATTTATATCATCATCAATAACGGTATGCTCATGTTTGAGCAGCCGTGGACCTCTCCACCATCCTTCGCCACTAAACTCGATCTTACGCTTTTCTTTCCACTTGTACCATCGACAGCCCGCAAATATCTTTGATATTGTCGCTCAGTCTTGTCTTCGGTTTGCCTCTTCCTCTGTTTCCTATCACCATCCCTGTCAGCAAGTTTTTCTCAATACTTTTACTCTCATTACATGACCAATAAACTTTAATTTCCTCTTGTTCAAGATGTCCAACAGTCGGTCTTTACAATTCATTTTTCTCAGCACTTCATCATTCGTCTTCTTCTCTGTCCAGCTAATATGCAGTACTCATCTGTAACACCACATTTCAAAACTATTAATCTTTTTCTTGTCTATCTACTTCAACACCCAACACTCAGAACCATATGATGCAATTGGGAAAACTAATGAGTTCAATAACCTCAGCTTTGTCCGCAAGGTAATGCTTCGGTCTTTCCAGATGTTATTGAGAGCAATTGTGGCGTTTTTGGCAATGGTAATTCTTCTTTTTATCTCCGGTGAATCATCATATGTATTAGTTAAAACAACTACAAGATAAGTGAACTCTTTCACATTTTCCACAATCATTCCATTGATTGTAACATGTTCATCATTGTTCATTGCCGGTTATCTTCATGATCTTAGTTTTCTTGGCATTAAGAAACAAGCCAGCCTTTTCGCTTGCTTCTCTAACTTTATCTAGTAGTTGTTGTAGTTCAGTGATACTGCTGGCAATCAAAACTATATCATCGGCGTACCTCAGATTTGATATTTTGTATCCTCCAACATCCACAGTTCCTTCAAAATTCTCTAGAGCACCTCTCATAATTGTTTCAGAATATATATTAAAGAGGTGTGGAGACAGAATGCAACCCTGTCGTACTCCTTGTTTGACTTCGAACCATTCTGTTAACCCATAAGTGGTTCTTACAGCTGCTTGTTGTTGGTCATACATGGCTTTTATTAGTTGGATGATGTGTTTTGGAAACTTCATATCGTTCATGTTATTCCAGAGGATATCGTGATCAACAGTATCAAAAGCTTTCACATAATCGATGAAAC
>NC_051423.1:15972247-15974747 GCF_015228065.2 Penaeus monodon | reverse complement strand
AGAACTATATGGATGGCAATTGGGAAAACCTAATGAGTTCATACCCTCAGCTGTGCCGCAAGGTAATGCTTCGGTTTTTCACGATGTTATTGAGAGCAAATTGTGGCGTTTTGGCAATGGAATCTTCTTTTTATCTCCGGTGAATCATCATAATGTATAGTAAAACAACCCAAGGATAAGTACAAACATCTTTCACATTTTACACAATCATTCCATTGATTGTAAACATGTTCATCATTGTTCATGCCGGTTATACTTCATGATCTTAGTTTTCTGGCATTAAGAACAAGCCAGCCTTTTCGCTTGCTTCTCTAACTTTATCTAGTAGTTTTGTAGTTCAGTGATATTGCTAGGCAATCAAAAACTATATCAATCGGCGTACCTCAGATTTGATATTTTGTATCCTCCAAACATCCACAGTTCCTTCAAAATTCTCTAGAAGCACCTCTCATAATGTTTCAGAATATATATTAACAGAGTGTGGAGACAGAAATGCAACCCTGTCGTACTCTGTTGACTTCGAACCATTCTGTTAACCCATAAGTGGTTCTTACAGCTGCTTGTTGTTGGTCATACCTGCTTTTAATTAGTTGGATGATGTGTTTTGGAAACTTCATATCGTTCATGTTATTACAAGATATCGTGATCAACAGTATCAAAGCTGTTCACATAATCGAGAAACACATGGTAAGGTCTTTTTGATGTTCTCTTTTTTCTCTAGATCAATTTTAAATTTAGCCATTAGAATCTGATTTCTTGTACCTTCTTCCAGGCGAACACTGCTTGTTCGTCTGCACTTTCCTTCTAACTTCAACTTCATTCCTTTCAGCAATAATTTCAACAAAAATTTGCTGCTGGTGACTTATTCAGCCATTGTCCATTATTGTTGCACCTGGAGTGCGTCACCTTTTTTAGGTATGAGGAGTAAAGATTGATTTTACCAGTCTTCTGGCCATTTTCTTTCATTCCAGGATTTTTGTACAGGAGTTTGTAGAGAAGTATCCAACACTTTGGCCAGTTCTAATTAGTTCTGCTGTTTATTTCAATCTATTCCGGGTGCTTTTGGTCATGTCTTTACTTCTTTATCGGCTTTTTTAACTTAAAAACCTTTTTCGCCAGCCAGTGGCGGTGGTTCATCTCTAATTAAATGTTGTTGTTAGATCTTTATTCTTTTTGGATAAGTTGGAACAAATGATTACATCTAATCTTTGACTTCTTTTCCATCACATAAAACAAGGTCATCTTCGTTTTGATAGTGTCCATTGTAGGTTTAAAGTTTTCGTTGTGATGTTTCGTATCCTTGGTTAGAGTTCTTTAGTTGTCTTATTGATAAGAAAGTTTTCAATTCTCGGCAATGTTCATTTAATATTTTCCTATCTTGTCGCAATAATCTTCAGATATTCCAGGGGGAATTTGTCTTTTTCTTTTTGGCGATAGTTTCTTAAGCAGTGCTCAGCAGGAGTTCTTTCCTCTTCCCACAACTCATGTGTGTTATCATCTGCACATGATATTTCAAATTTGTTTGACACTGTAATTCTGTAATGTTATCAAGGAGCTTTTGTAGTTCCGAGCTTTAAGGTGGTGTTGGACGCTCCATCTTTTGAGTCTTATTTTAAAGTCGATGTTAGTAGTTGGTGGTCACTGTTGCAGTCGGCACAGGGTCTTGTCTGGCAAATGATAACATATATATATATATAATATATATGTACCTATATATACATATATATATATCATACCATATATATATATGTACATATATATATATAAATTTGATATATATATATATATATATGTATATATATAATATATATATATATATATTATATATATATATATATTACTCAATTTAGCTTCCTTTTTCTAGCTTATACTGTAATGAATTTATCAAACACACACCACACACACGCATATATATATATAATATCCATATATATATATAATATATATATATATAGTATATATATATATCTATATATATATATATATAATATCCTAGATATATATGTCTTATATGTAATACATATATAATATATATATATTAATAATTATATATATATTATATATAATATATATATATATATATATTATTATATATTATATATGTTTATATATATATATATATGTATGTATGTATGTGTGTGTGTTTGTGTGTCTATCTTTCTGCAATATACACACACAGGTAAGCAAGCCGAGTACATGTGTACACACACGGAATATATATATATCATAATTATATATATATAATATATATATATATATAATATATCTATACATCTATATACATATATACGCATATATTACACTTATGATGTATGAAGGATCTGCATAATGAAGCTATACATACATGGTATATCTATATATATATATATATATATATATATATATATATATATATAAATATAATATATGTATTCATATATATATATATTATAATATATGATATATTATATATCTATATATATATATATATTATGGGTGTGTGTGTGTTGTGTGGTGGTGG
>NC_051423.1:15959747-15962247 GCF_015228065.2 Penaeus monodon | reverse complement strand
GGATACAGCATGTTCCATCGCCTCTGTGGAGGAGGAGTCATCCTGTTGTCCCAAAACGACCTCTCGCCCATCCCCTTAGACGTGGAAGTTCCGGGTGACCTGGAAGTGTTGTGGGTGTGGGTACCCATACTGTCACCCCCCTCGCCTCGCCGCGTCCCTCATCTGCTGTGTGATTTACCACCCCCCACAAGCCCCCACCAAATAACTGCTACTCAGCCACCTGATCCACACCACTGACCTTCTGTGTGTGCAATACCGTCATGCAAGATGATAATATGTGGTTGATTTTAATGAAATAGACACGTTCGACCTGCAAAATTAGCTGTCACAATTAGTAAACTTTCCCACTTATAAACGAAGAACCCTGGATTTGATCCTTACAGATTTACATAACTGGTACCAGCCTCCTCTACCATATTCTCCTGTCGGCCGCAGCAGACACGTATCAGTGTTACAGCTACCTTCGCCCACCGTCTCTTAGGCAAAGCAGACCAAGACCAGGAAATACAGGCCACTCACAGAGTCCTCTATCATACAGTTTAGGCAGTGGATTACCCAACACCCTTGGACTGACATTCTTACTGCTGTTGATGTGAAGGACAAGTGGCACTACTATCTCTCGACCGTCACTATGGCTTTTCACCACTTCTTTCCGGAATAATTACTCAGTACACACCCATCGGACCTGCTTTGGCTCACGGGCCGCATCAATTGCCTCATTCAACAGTTAAATCACGCCTTCCACTTGCACAACATCACCGCCTACAAATCACTCTGCAACACAGTCATCAGGGAAATAAAAACAGCCAAGAAAGCCTTCTACCACAACAAACTACAACACCTGCAGCCCAGCCAATGGTATGGAAAAGTTCGGGAGCTGTGCGGCCTTGCAAATCGACTGTGCACGTTTCCATGTACCAGCAACCTTAGTCCTAGTGAAGCAGCAGAGGCTCTCAATGACCACTTCAGCTCAATTTGTCAGCAGCTACCCCCCCTGGACACCACCCACCTGCCCGCCTACCTGCCCGCTCACTTGCTCCCACAGTCAGTCAGTCCCGGGTGCTTCAGAAGCTGGGAAAAATCCTCATCAAGAGAGCCACCACCCTCCTTGACCTGCCAATGTGCCTCATCAAGGAGTTCGCAATGGAACTTGCCGCTCCTCTTACTTCCATAATAAATGCCTCATTGCAACAGTCTAAGTGCCCATCACAATGGAAGACCACATTTGTCACCACCATCGGGAAAACCCCAAGCCCACATTATTCAGCGAACTATGACCCATCACCATAACTCCGTTGCCCAGCCTGCTGTGAGAAAGCTTTGTCCCTGACTGGGCTTACAAGGACCTTGCGCCCAGCGTTGACACTCGGCAGTTCGGCAACATGCGCTCCTCCTCCAAAACACACTGCCTCATCAGCTTCCTCGACTTCGTCCACGACCACCTCGACAAGCACAAATCCTTTGTCACCAACATCATAGATTTCAAGAAAGCTTTCGACCAGGTGGACCACACTACGGTCATCTCAAAAATAGTAGCTTCCACGGTCATCAGGGAGTGCCACATCCCCTGGCTGGCAGACTTTCATTTCAACAAGCAACAGGCCGTGCACGTGAAGGGTCAAGTTTCCGGCCTTCTGCCATTCACGTGCAGAGTCCCCCAGGGGACTAGATTGGGCCCCCTATGCTTCCTAGTCATGATTAATGATGTTTTCCTTGATACCGAGCATCGTTGGAAATACGTGGACGACTCGACCATCGCCACTGCCATTGACATTTCCTGTCCCGACCACTCCGCCATCCAGCGCACCCTAGACAACCTCCTCTCCTGGACCACCGCAAATCACGTCACCATCAATCGCCAGAAGTCGGTCATAATGCAGTTTGACTTCTCCACCAACCTTGACCTCTCGCCCATCCTCACGCTGGACGACCACCCGCTCGACATTGTCCGTTCCACCAAGCTGTTTGACAATGAGCTCTCCTGGACGCAGCACATCAGAGACATCGAGAGGTCTGCCTCATACAGCCTTCACATGCTGCGTCTCCAAGTCCCTTGGCGTTCCACCGCCGGAGCTTCAGAATATCTACAGGCTATTCATCCTGCCTAAATTGACCTACGCCTCCCCCGCCTGGTCCCCCTCCCTCACCGCCACCCAGATGCTAAAACTTGAGAGGCTGCAGAAAAGGGCAGCCAAGATTATTCTCAGCCCTGTCTATACCAGCTGTGACAGCGCCTTGGCTGCCTCACCTCCCTCGCCACTCACTACACAACCTCACTGCAGCAGTTTGGCCAAAAATTGCTGTGCCATCCACGCCACCGTGACCTGCGGCCCCTCGAAGCGCCGCCGCCTTGCCGGGCTCTACGCGCCACCAACAAACTGGTGCCCATCAGGGCCGTGAATGACCACTACCACCGGAGCACAGTATCCACTCTAGTCCGACTCATCAACGATCACTAGACCATATTTACTAGTCCAGTATCCATTGTCGACTTTGTTAC
>NC_051423.1:15955042-15959647 GCF_015228065.2 Penaeus monodon | reverse complement strand
TTCTGGGCCCCCAAAATAAATACCCAAAAAGGGTTTTAAACTTAAAAAAGGGACCCCCCTGGATCATAGGAGTGCCAGAAAACACCCCCCCCAGCCCCTTTGCCCTGAGACCTTTTTGTCCCGCTTCCCGTGGGGACCCAAGGGGGAAAATTTCAGCACAGTCTCTTAATAAGGGTGCCCTTTTGAAAAGCCTGGGGTCTTAAACACTTTTTTGGTTTTAGGTTTACCCCGGGGAACGATTTATGCGAGGGGCGCCCTGGGAGAGAGGAAAATTTTTGAAAATAATTTCCCTTTGGCCCCCAAATTGGTCTGGGCTGGTTTCCCAATGCGGAACCGTGGGGGCCCCCTTTTAAAAGTGGGGGAGTGAATTTTTGGGAAAAGGGGGCCCCCCCTTGGCCGGGGGAGAAAGGGACATTTTAAAATGGAAGTGGGTTAGGATCCCCACAAAACCCAAAGGGGGTTAACAGAAAATCCCTTTGGTTGGTTTTTTTAAGGGACCTCTGGGCTGCTCTGCGGGTCTTGAGTTTTGGATGACCCAATTCATTCTTATTAAAATCACACCAGGGTGGGTTCCTCCCGGTGTTCTTGGTGGGTGTTGAGGAGGGGGGGTTTTCCCCTTTAACGGGGGTGGGTGAGGTCCGATAATTTTGGGATGGTGATCTGGGCTGCGACGGGGATGGTGGTTTTTTGGATTTTAAATTTTGGGGACTGGGTGGCGGTTTTAAAATTGCCCCCAGGCAAATTTCCCATTACGAAAATTTCCCAAAAAAACCCCGTTTGGTGTTTCCCTTTCTGCCAATTTGGGGCCCCCCGCATCCTTGAGGCTAGAAAGGCTCTGAGCCCCCCCAGGGGGGGCCCGGGAAAAAAAAGGAAAAAATTACCCTTCTTCCCAGCTCGAGTGGATCTCCTAGGGCCCATCACGATGACCCCTTTAAAAACCCCTGGCAAACGGGAGGCTTAAATTTTGAAAAGGTAATGGGCCCGGGGGGGGCCCTTAAATTGGGAAATCATGCTTTGCTGTACAAAAACCCTTTGAAAAAAGTCCGCCCCCTGCAGGTATTTTTTCCACAAAAACTTTCTTGGGAAAGTTCGGTTTTTTAAAAAAAGGGCCAGCTACCGGGCAAATTTGGGGGCGAATTGTGAGAGTTGATAATCATTTTCAGCTCGGCCACGACAACTTGCCTTAGCACCCCTCTGATATAGGCCCATCACTTGCGGGGTTTTCAAAGGGTTCTCTTTGACGGATCCGGGCTCTCGATTTTCTTTGGTTACGTTTAAAAAGGGTTTTTCCCGGTTTATTTTCCCCCTTTGAAATGTTTTGGGCATGGTTCTTTTGGAAAACACATAGGGGGGCTGCTGTTTGGGCCGGGGATCCGGGAATTGTAAATGTGGGGGCCGGGGATCTCCAGGGGGCCCAATAAAGGGGGGGAACCTGCTTTTTGGTGGGGACTGAAAGACAGCAGGTGGGTTGAATAGGGGTACTTTTTGGTGGCTTCATAGAGGTTCGGGGGGAAATTAAACGTCCCGGGTTTTCAGGAAAAGGGGCCCCTTTGGGGTAAAGGGGGGAGAAAACAGGGAGGCAGCTGAGGCAGGGGGGGGTACAGGGGAAAGTTGACGTGAAAAAGCCATTTGGCGGGGCCCCCTCCCGGTTTGGGGCCTTGGGAGCCTAAGCCCGTTTTCCGCCCCGGGGTTGTGTTTCAACAGTGCAGAGCTTTTGGTCTCTGGGCCAGTAACCCTTATTCTTTTAGTGGTTTTAAAAAAAGGTCAATTACCGGGGGGGTTGGGGGGAAAGGAAAGGGTGGCGGGTCAGATCTGAAGGGGGTTCTGCCCTTTGGGGTTTTACTTGGCACAGGAGTGGGGTCCAACTGTATTTGTAGAACCCAGTTTCGGGGCCCCAATTATTGCTGGGGCATCCATTTAACCCTAGGGGTGGCGCCCCAAAGTTTTAAACCCAACCTCCCTTCCAGAAGGGAAAGCCTGCCCCCTTGACCCTGAAAAAAAAGTTTCCACCTACTCCCCCATCCGCTCCTCCTACGGGCCACCCGGGTTTTGTTTTCCCTCCATCTTTTTCAAACCCCCCTGGGCCACGTGGGGATTAAATTTGCTCCTTTGCCCGATCCACTCATGACCACAGGAAGAAAAAGTTGATATGGGGTTCTTGGTTTCCCGGAGAAAGCTGGGGGAAAAGGGGGTTGGGGCTAGAGGCGGGCCCTTGCCCCTCTTTTGGGTCTAGGCATCACAAATTTTCCCATTTCCCACAGTTCAAATTTCACAAAAACCCCCACCTTTTCCTGGTAGGGAGCCCTTTTTACTTTTCTTAAAAACCCGAGGTCCCTTTATTAGAAAAACATTTTAGCAGTGGGAAAAAAAAACAAAATTAGACAGGGACATTTGTCCCTGACCTACCCAAGACCCCATTTAAAATAGCTAACTAGTAAACAGCAAAAAGTATTAAATAAAAATCCGGAAAGAATATACAAAAATTGTAATGTTTTTTAAAATTTTGGGAAGAAAATGGCAGTTAAAAAATAGCAAAAAACTGTCCCTGAGAGCAAAAGAAGAAGCTAGAAAACTTTATGTGAGAAATGAGGTAGGTTGAAAAATGCGGGAAAGGCACAAATTTTCAGAAAAAAAACAGAGAAAAAATGAATGGGAATTTTTTGGACTACAAAAGAACACACAACCCAGGAGAGGAGGAACTCAACCACTAGCCCGAACAGACATGGAGGGGCTGTAAGAAAAGGGGCCCAAATTTAGAAGATAGGGCAGAGGGGCTAGATAAAAAACTACAAGGCTAAAGGAAAGGGGGAAAAGGGGGGAAAAACGGGAAAGAAAAAAAGGCCATAGTCCGGGGAAAAAAAGCCACCAAGAAAAAAAAAAATTGAGTGGGGGGCTGCAAAACAGAAACAAAATTTTTCAGGTAAATAAAGCCCAGCACCCAAAACAGAAGGGACTGAAGGGGGTTCTATGGGGCTGAAGTGTAAGAGAAGTCCAGAAGAAATGCAAAAGGGGGTGAGGCCAGGGAAGGCAGAGGGGGCACAAATTTACAGCAAATGCCCTTCAGAATAAACCCTGCAAAAAAAGGGCAGAATCAAAAAAAAAGGGAAAAAACCAGAAACTTAAGAGACCTATAAAGAACACAGAGATGCGAAAAAAAAGCCCGGGGGAAAAGTAGTAAACAGGTTTAAAAATGGTTTAAAGGGTACAGGGGAAAAAAGCCACAGCCCGGGTTTTAAGGGCGGAGCAAAAATTAATAAACATGTAAAGTCACCCACATTTTAAAGACACGGGAATACAAAATGGTGGCTCCCCAAAAAATACAGCAATAAAATGCACGTGCCCAAAAACCTGACAAAAAAAAAAAAAAATATACTGGGACACCCCCAAACAAAAATCCATAGTAACCCGGCCCCCCTTTGGGGCCCCAAAAAAAATGTCTAAAAGTTAAAAACCGGGAAGGGGGGGTTTTTTTGTGAGCAAAGAGGTCCCCCCGGGAAGGGGGGGGTTTTTTAGGGGCCAGAAGGGGCCCCCCTTTTCGGTTCCCCCCCAAAATGCTTACCCCCCTACAGATCTTTAGTTGGGCCCCCGGGTTTTTTGTAAAGGGTTTTTTGTTTTGGGTTTGGGAAGAAAAAAAAAAAAAAAAAATACACAGGTAAAAGGGGGCAATGATAAATTCAAAAAATAAAAATTTTAAATTTTGAGGGGACATTATTAACAAGAACAATAAAAAAAGGGGGATATACTTAGGAAAGGGCAAGCCCCCAAATCGGGAAAAGCCGTCAGTTTATAAAAGCAAAAAATTTTTATACGTCCCCGCTCCCCAACTGTGGGAAAGGGGAAAAAAAAGTTTTTAAAGGAAAGGGTCATTTTTCCAACCCTTTTTAATGTTTTTCCAAAACCCGGGTGGGGACTCCAGGGAAAACTCTCGGGAAAAAGGGGGTTTTAAATGGGCCACCCCAAAGGTCCGGCTGACAATTTTAATTTGCAAAACGACGGGGTTTTAACCCCACCCCCCAAAGGGCATACAGTTTTGAATCGGGTTTTACCCCGGGGGTAAAAATAGATTTTTTTTAAAAAAAAAAAAATTAAACAAAAAAAAAAAAGAAATGAAAAAAGAAAACCTCAAAAAAATAAAAAAAAAACAGCCCAAAAACATAAAATAATAAAAAACAGCTTAAAAAAATATACAATTTAAAAAAAAAAAGGTTTTACGCACCAAACTCCCACTTTTAAAAATAAAATAAAAAGCAAAAAAGGGAAATTTAAAAGTCTCGGGGGAAAATGTTTCATACAGTAATAAATTAAAAAAAGTAAAAACGACAAACAAAATTTAAAAATATGGGAGGTAACCAGCGCATAAAAAAAAATGCGTTGTAAAAAAGGGATGCAAGCAAAGCTAAGGGGAAAGGCCCCCCCAAAAAAAAAAACATGAAAAAATTGATTCCCGGGAAAAAAAATTTAAAAAAAATTTGGGGGAAAAAAAAGGGTTTTAAAAAAAAAAACCCGTTCCTCCCTGAATCTGAAGTTTGCAGCTGACAACCTACATAAAAAACAAAAAAAAAAAAGGTGGGGGCCCTAAAACAAAAAAACAACTCGAAAACAGGT
>NC_051423.1:15942542-15945042 GCF_015228065.2 Penaeus monodon | reverse complement strand
ACCACCGCATTACCAGATGTGAGCGAGACGAGAGATGGACTTGGGTGGGTCAGTGAAAAGGGGCTTAGCTTGCTGGTTTATTCTTGAAGACAGATATGAGACCCCCCAAGAGACCCCCGTGTCCCCGGGTGGAGGACGAGGTGGTGGAGCTGGACCCTGTGTGGCTTGGGCTGTCTGCTGTGTCTCTCTCTCTCTGCCTTACGGACGTGTCCTTTTATGCGGCGGTTCTCTTCGAGGACGGATGTTTGTTCCTGTGCGAAAAGAGAAAGCCGGGCTGCATCTGCGTCCTGCCCAAGGAGAAGGGCAGCTGTTTGGACGTAGGTGTGAAGTGTACATCCGGTCTTGCTACGTAGTGTTGACATCTGTAAACACACACACACACACACACATACACACACACACACACACACACACACACACACACACACACACACATATATATATATATATATATATATATATATATATATATATATATATATATATATGTATGTATGTATGTATGTGTATATATATGTATATATATATATATATATATATATATATATATATATATATATATATATGTGTGTGTGTGTGTGTGTGTGTGTGTGTGTGTGTGGTGTGTGTGTGTGTGTGTGTGTGTGTATTTGTGTGTGTGTGTGTGTGTGTATGTGTTTGTGTGCATGTGTGTGAATATAAGCATATATAAACATATGTATAGAAGATACATCTTCCTTTAATGGTAGGTTCATGTCTGAGCCGCCGTGGTCACAGCATGATACTTAGTTTTTTCATGTTGTGATGCTCTTGGAGTGAGTACGTGGTAGGGTCCCCAGTTCCTTTCCACGGAGAGTGCCGGTGTTACCTTTTTAGGTAATCATTTTATCCGGGCTTGGGACCAGCACTGACTTGGGCTGGCTTGGCCACCCAGTGGCTAGGTAGGCAATCGAGGTGAAGTTCCTTGCCCAAGGGAACAACGCGCCGGCCGGTAATGGTGAGTGACCATATATACATACATACATATATATGTAGGTATACACACACATGCATTTATGTATGTTTATATATTATATGTATAATATATGTATATATATATATATGTGTGTGTGTGTGTGTGTGTGTGTGTGTGTGTGTGTGTGTGTGTGTCTGTGTGTTTATATAAATATATATATATATATATATATATATATATATATATATATATATATATATATATATATATGTATATTTATTTATTTATATATTTATTTATTTATATATATACATACATATCAACACTCACATATGTATATATATATATATATATATATATATATATATATATATATATATATATATGTGTGTGTGTGTGTGTGTGTGTGTGTGTGTGTGTGTGTGTGTGTGTGTGTGTTGTGTGTGTGTGTGCGTATGTGTAAAGGTTGCTGATTAGATCTTAATTACTGGCCTGGGCCCTTCACCAGTACAACCTGCGGATCACATCTGCTTTGTTGTTCAGTTTTAATAATTGGTCTTGAAGGAAACTCTATTACTATCCAGATTTATTGTTCAATTTCATACGCACGATATATAAAAAATAAATGAAAGACAAATATAAAAATAAAAAAAATATAAATCAACAAAATAATTCATGTAATATAAATCAGAATTTAAATATTCCCCTATTTCAGTGCACTTAGTGACCAATAATCGTAATGTTCACAATTTTTCACATATCTCACGTAACCTCCGGGTGTGTGTAGCTTCGTCCTCACTTTATCTCATTTTCCTTCATCTCCTCGCTCCTCTCTCCTCACACCTATGGCCTCTTCAGCTCCACACCAGAAACCCTATTCGCGAATAGTTTATTTTCATATTGTTTCGTATATTTTTTCCCCTTTCTTTTCTACTTCATAGTTTCATTTATTACTTTGGTCATATTTTCCATTTATATTATATTTCTATATTTCTTTTACTTTTTCTATGGTCACATCACAAATATTAGTCATTTTTATTAGGTCACTTATTCTATCATAATTACAGTATTTTCGAGGGGGAAAATCTACAATTTGTAAAGAAAAAAATATGCACATAACATTCTCTATTCATTCACCCATTCTGTGTTTTCTTTCATTTGAATGCACACTTCTTACACACGTCACTGCTTCATGGGGCTTCATTCACACTTCGACTCGCATACTCCTTCACTCCTTACGCTTTCATATATATAATTGTATGTATTTATGTATGTATGTACATATATTTATAAATGTATATATACATGCATATATACGTATATACGGGGGCCGCGGTGGCCGAATGGTTAGAGCGTCGGACTCCAGACTGTCACGACGGCAATCTGAGTTCAAGGGTTCGAGTCACCGGCCGGCGCGTTGTTCCCTTGGGCAAGGAACTTCACCTCGATTGCCTACCTAGCCACTGGGTGGCCAAGCCAGCCCAAGTTAGTGCCGGGTAAATAGAGATGGTGACTCGATAAAAACACCGGGCGGAAGGCAATGGCAAACCACCACTCAAAATTGCC
>NC_051423.1:15930042-15937542 GCF_015228065.2 Penaeus monodon | reverse complement strand
TTCCAGATTTGTTGCATTTTCTTGCAAAAACAACCAAATCGCTTCTTGAGGGTGCCGAAAGCCCGCTCGATGCAATATCTGGTGGTAGTGTGTGGACTGTTGTAGCGTTGCTCTTGACGGGACTGAGGATTAGCTAGTGGTGTTAGCGGAAAACTGCAGCAAGGATAACCTGCATCGCCAAGCAGGTGATCTCGAAGGATTACATTCTCCATTTCTATACACAGGCGGCTGAAAATATTGCTGAAGTGAGCGCTACCTGACCATCTAGCAACAACATTAAAAAAATAGTTGTGGCCCACAAGCTGCCTGTACATTAAGGAAAATACTCCTTCCTATACTGAAGATTTCAAATCATTCAGGGTGGCTTTTTGATGGCTATATGGGTACAGTCAATGCAGCCAACAACAGCAGGCATTCAGCAATTGCCATGAAATCCCCTCACTCTAAGTGTTTCATTTGCTCCAGCATCTGATGATATTATGGCTCATCCTGGCATACCCGTGACTCGTGCCACACGGTTGCTACATCTGCTTATATAACATTGAAATAATGACATATAGTACTCTTAAAATAGTTAACCTGTAAAATTGAATGCAGTATACAGTATATTTTGGAGGTAAATGCACAAAGTTTCATCGCAAAATAATATCCAGCTACTTATGTAATGATGTTTTTTAATTTCATGTTCGTTTCAGTATGTTTAATCTGAATTTCGTGACCTCATAATAAGGGGCGACTGCATTACTACGTGAAAAATTCTCTTACCTTAACAGTTGGAGTACAACTACACAACAGACAGGTGTCAATCGCCAACATTTGATGTCAGTTTTCAGAGGGAAACAATGTTGATCAAAAACTGCATAAATACATTTACAAAAGAAAAAAACAAGCTTACTTTCATTTTGGATTAAGATTACGACATTTATAATCATTTAATGCCTAGGAAAATAAACTTTTTTGGCACATCCTTTTCATAATTTGCATTTGGAAGTGGCTGTGCATCGCGTCCAAGTGATGCACATTTTGTTCCAATTATGTGCGCATTTGGCGATCGCATAGTGCGGACAGCACAATTGTGGATTCCAGAACTTTGACGGCGCACAAAATGTGACTCACAGAATTCTTGCTTTCCACAGATCGAGTAAGCATATGGTTTAGCGCGGAATGCGGCGAAGAAGTGTCCACATTTTCTTCAAGATTACGACCATTACTTGCTCAGTTATTAATCATAACATATCGATAAGAACTTGCATTAGAAATCATGTTAATCTGTACAGTTGAAGCAGACGCTTGGAGTGAAAGTGCCGCGATCATTTGACTTTAAGGGATAACTAAAACCAAACACACACACACACACACACACACAAGTCGACAGGTTACAGTCAAAATAACACGAAGTTGAGAATTAATTTGGTAATCACTTCTATAACCATGAATAGAAATGATTCTCAGCTATTATCTTCCTTTTTTTGACTCCATTCCCGTGGCAATATCGTGCCACGTGATACAAGTTCTATATTAAGCCTATGCCATAACCCCTGAAGTTGAGGCAACCATGATGCTGAAATGCTAAGGCACGATGACGATGATATGTGTTATTTCACAAATACATACATACGCTTATAGTGTGCCTCTATTGAGATTCCGTTGCGTGTATTTCTGTGTCTATATATATATAACCATAAACACCACACACACACACACACACAACACACACACAACACACACCACACACACAACACCACACACTCACACACACACACGCGTGTATATATACATTATATATATATATATATATATATAAATATATATATATATATATATATATATATATGTGTGTGTGTGTGTGTGTGTGTGTGTGTGTGTGTGTGTGTGTGTGTGTGTGTGGTGTGTGTGTGTGTGTGTGGTGTGGTGTATAAAATGTTTCTGAAGGTAGAAAATCCCGTTATGTCAGCGCAAGCAAGGACATGGTGAGTCTCTTGCAAAATGCCTCTAAACATAACAAACCTCCGCCAACCTATTTCATATCGACCTCTTCGTTAAGAGTCAAGAGTTCTTTGAGACACAGTCTTGACTGCAGAATCTTGTTATCGGAGGCCAGATACTCTTCAGATCTTCAAATCCTGCGTATTTGACGCTGTCTGTTCTTGCCAAATATAAGCACAGAAGAATCTTGAAGACGAAAGGCCACATCACAAGGAGTTAGAAGGAAAGGAACAGGTGGTGACTGGATCTGTTTGGAGCTGAAGGAGGCAGGATGATGGTAGGACGTTGTCGTTGACTTAGGGGAAGGGTTTTTAATCTTTCTCTGTTAGGGGATATGGTATATATATTATATATAAATATATATATATATATATATATATATATATATATATATATATATATATATGTGTGTGTGTGTGTGTGTGTGTGTGTGTGTGTGTGTGTGTGTGTGTGTGTGTGTGTTTGTGTGTGTGTATACATACACAAACATATGTATATATATTTATATCATGCATATGCCACGCAACACACACACACGCCACGCACGCACGGCACGCAACACACACACACACACACACACAACACACACACAACACACACACACACACACAAAACCCACATATATATATAATTGTGTTGTGGTGTGGGTGTGTGTGTGTGTGTGTGTGTTGTGTGTGTGTGTGTGTGTGTGTGTGTGTGTGTGTGTGTGTGTGTGTGTGTGCAGCTACACAGAAAACTATCGTTAGGAGGGTGTCGAAACATTCAATAACGAACAGAACCTGTTACGGAAGGGTAGGTATTTTGGGGTTCGAATTGCTCTCGTTCTGATTCATAATGAATCGAATGGTTGTTCCGAAATGCCTATGGATTCAGTATGACATGATCTTATTCCCGAAAACGATGGAATATCCTTGCATAGACAAGCTACAGGCCGTCTAGGATGCAAAAATAATCTGTGACGTTAAACTTTTTTTTTTTTTAAGCCACCAACGCTGCGTATATGTGTGTAGCGCCAACAAAACACCAGTTAGGTAACGACACCACCACTCCCTCCTATTTCCCTTCGTTCGATATTTTGATTTTTTTTTTTTTTTTTTAATAGGAATGAACGCTAAAACATTTTCCTATATGTCTACTTCTATATCTCATGCCAGTGTTACCATTTAACAGATATGAACCAGAGAATGTGAACGCGAGCAGGAGTGGCCGATCACCACAGGGTTGTCAGGGTTTTTGGGTGGATGCCCAAGTGGTGTCGGGGAGGTGACGGATGTCGGCCCTGGCCGATTTCCTTTCATCAGATAAGTAGAAATCCTTGACAGCCGAGTTAGTGGCGTCTATGTCTCGACGCTTGAAACTGTTTTGGTAGCAGGGAGCAGGAACACAAAATTTAAACTTTGATGTTACCAGTATCTTATTGTCATTGTTTGACTTTAATGAAATATGTCAATAGTCATAGGTAATAGCATAACAATAAACCGTGGAGTAGCACCTGTCTGGCAATACCTAATAACGTTTCTTCATATTATGATGATTGATCCAACATAAAAATGTATAAGAAAGCTAATTGATTCGTGACAAAGTATTATACCACTTTAAAAATTTACCTGCGAATTTATAGCCTCTTTAATTCGAGATTTACCTAAGTAGTTGGAAAATCAGGGATACCAACAGTTTCCTAGCGTTTGCAACTATATTTCAAAAAGTTTCGTTGTGCCACAATGTTTAGCATAGTTTTCTAACGATAGTTTGCTGTATAGCCGTTCATATATATGTAATATGTACATATATATGTATACATATCTGTCTATCTCTGTATATATATATATATATATAAAATATATATATTATATATAATAATATATATATATATATATATATATATATCACAGGGAGCAAGGGCGCTGAGGATCGTGGATTACTGACGTGGCGTAGAAACAGTACACAATATCACGACGCGCTGTCTACGACACGACACTTAGGGTTTAATGCTGAATATGAATATTTGGAAAAATTATGTATGAAAGTAAAGTCGAATTTTAGAAAGTTATAGTATTAGTATTACCAGGAATAAACACAGAAACTAGTCCTAATTCAACGCCAGTGCCAGCATCTGTCGGAAAATCGTCATTAGAAAAATGAATGAATAAAAAAAGAAAGAATAAATAGACAATAACACCAAATATTCGAAAACGGATTGCGAAAGTTCCTCTTTTCCATCCTCTTAGACATAACACAGGGTATAATAAAGCACATCATCATTTAGCTCTGTCATTCTCTTTGTGTGATTTTCCAGGTCAGTAAAGATGAACACACACACGGAAACGGTTACTATGCGGTAGTTACCTCGGAACTGCAGCTCATCCGGAGCCAGGAGGTTAATCAAAGGGCCCTTGTGATCCCCATGTTATAAGCCCTCAAGGCTTTAGACGGGGTGAAAGGAGGAAAAGAAAGAAAGGAATATGAAGAAAGATAAAAAAATAAAAG
The DNA here is from genome assembly GCF_015228065.2 of Penaeus monodon. Lineage (NCBI taxonomy): Eukaryota > Metazoa > Arthropoda > Malacostraca > Decapoda > Penaeidae > Penaeus > Penaeus monodon. The sequence goes on along the minus strand of NC_051423.1, from coordinate 15,933,069 downwards.
AAAGAGGAAAGAGGGGCCTGTAGAAGTAAGGAAATAAGGATTAAGAAAAGAAAATAATCCGAAAGCATTTTGAAGACCATAAAGTGAAGGAGGATAGGTTTGAAGAAGATGAAGCAACGGAAGAGATTGCATTTTTATAACCAAATGTTGAGATGCAGCTCGAACATTCTTACAAATAGCCAAGAAATATTCGAAGGAAGTGAGCTTTTTGAAATATTCTTATATTTGTCAAAAATATTCGTCAAAACGACGAGTAGGAAGGTTAAGGAATGAGAATGTCGTTGGATAAAATGCTTTAATGGAGGAAGAATATCATCATCATCATCAAGGGGCTAACGCCGGCGGGGGCACATGGCCGCATCCACCCTTCGCTCCAGCCACGAGGATCCCTCGAGGCGAGTCTCCAGGAAGACCACGGCCCACCTCTAATTCCTCGCGACAGGTCTCGTCGAGTGCCCAAGCCATGATCTCCTGGTCGTTGCACAGGCCTCCCCCACCCAGGGTTGTCTCGCAGAGAGAAAACTTGATGGGCAGGGTCGTCTACAGGAAATGAGCTTGGTGACCATATAGCCTGAGTTGGCGATCCCGGATTATGCAAGTAACAGGTCCCATGTCTCACGCTGTAACCGCCGATGGACACGTGGTCCTGCCAGCTGTACCCCATGATCCGGCAAAGGGACTTGTTACAAAAAGGCATCAAGACGAGACTCCAAGTCACTGGCCAGCGTCCACGTTTCGCTTCCATAGAGCAAAACTGGCGTACCAAGGCTTGAAGACATGCAGCTTGGTCCTCTGCATAGGTACCGAATGCTCTTGTTGATCGAGTTCATGGCTCCTGTTGTCAGACCAATCCATTTATTGACTTCCTGGTCTGACAACCAGAGATATGGACTATGTACAATGGTATGTAAACTCTCTATAACTTCAACGTCCTCGCCATAAGCATGAATCGACTGAACGGGTTCCCCTAACAGGCCCCCAAAGTCCTGAATCTTGATCGTGGTCCAGGAGACCTCTAGGCCTAAGGGTTTCGCCTCATTGTTAAATGCATCAAAAGCCGCCATCAGTGACTCCAAGGACTCAGATAGGATATAACATTGTCGGCAATGTCAAGGTCTGAGACCTTGATATTACCTAGTGTTGCTCACACTGACTTTGGCTAGTACTCTCCCCATTATCAGTCCATACAGGTGTTGAAAAGTGTTGGTGCAAGGAAACAGCCTTGCCTCACCCTGAATTAACAGGGAAGAAGTTCGACAGATCCCACCACACATTACAGCACTTTCAGTACCAGTATAAAGGCTTGCTATTAGACCAATAATCTGTGTCAGGATTTCCCCGAGTCTCAGGATCTCCCATAGTGATTCCCGATGCACCGAGTCAAATGCCTTCTTGAAGTCGATGTAGGTTGTAGCAACCCACGACCAAACTCATGACGGCGTTGCACAATTACTCGAAGCACTAGTATATGGTCTATCGTGGACTTGCCAAGAGTAAACCAGACTGCTCCGGTCTCTGATGCCTCAGTAGGTGGTTGCATATCCGTTTCAGAAGAATGTGGGCGAAAAACCTTGTCCTAATATGCTGAGCGGTGTAATGCCACAGTAGTTGTTACAATCCCAACGATCCCCTTCCCCCTTCCAGAGAGGGATGACCACGCCCCTCAGCAGGTCAGGGGGAATGTACCAGACTGCCAGATGGCAGTCAGGACGTATGTAGGCCCCGAGCCATAGGTTCACCCCCAGCCTTTAGCAGTTCAACAGGATGTCACATATGTCTGCAGCTTTCCCACTCCTCAGCTTGGAAATCGCCATCCTACCACTCTGTCAGGGAAGGAGGTTCCTGGCTGATGGGTGGGTTCTGGCACAGGCACTCTGACATCATTGCATCCAAGCTAACTGTGGAGGGTTACCTGGTACAACTGCTCAAAACATCAGCCCAATGTTCACGAACCCCAACATGATCTGAGATGATCTGTCCATTGCTGATCAGAGTGCAGTCATCTGTGAGGAGGGCTTAGAGTTAAGCTTTCTCAGGGCTTGGTAGGCAGAGCGAAGGTCATTTGCCAAGAAATGGCCTTCAACCTCCTCAGCAAGTTTCCTGATGAACTGTTCCTTGATACCATTCAGCTAAGCCTTGCGACATGCTTCAGTGGCCTCTAATGTGTCCAGGGAGATGGAATTCTGCCTTGCACTTGGGCATATGCCAATGGACTTGATGAGCTCCCACAGAGCAACTGGGTCCATCAGGTTGTCGTGTTCTGTGAATCGGTCGGAGACTGCATGGTGAACCACGGCACACTCCTCCTCCCTTAGTCTGTCCAGGTGAAACACCTTAAGGTGGCCACTGGAGGGATGGGGAGTTTTGAAGTGAACCCGAGGGTAGCCACAACCAGCCTATGGTCAGTGCCACAGAACTCGCACTCTGATAAACTCGTATCGCTGTACCATGTCCAGCGATACGGGTTGAAGTGCTGGTACCAGGAGCCAGAGATCCTCATTTTCTGCGATCTAGCAAAATCCTGGAGGAGGCTATTCTCACTGCTGAGATCAGCTCCCGAGCCATGGGGGCCGACAGACATCTCATAGCCAACTCGGTCATAGCTGGATACCGCATTGAAATCACCCAATGCGAATATCTCACCGGGGGCAATTGTCTGCCATGGATGCGAGTTTGGCGTAGAACGCCTCTTTCACATCAGTTTTACATACATTGGCAATAAGAGATATGAAGCCAAAAGCATGCTTCAGTCTCAATGCCATAATACGCTCATCAACCGGTGTCACCTCAACTACTGACGGCTGAAGTCGGCTGGAGATGGCTATGCACACACCCTGGAGGTGGTGACAATCGCTGCAGCCCGACCAGTAGTAGGTCTACCCGCCCACACTGATCGTGCCGCTTACCAGGTCTTCTCACCTCTGAGAGGGCAGCCACCTCAATCCCAGTCGCTTCAATTCCGTAATAGCAGAGGTAACCGCTCGTCCTGCCACCAGGACCGGATGTTCCAAGTGCCTACCTGGAAGG
>NC_051423.1:15904455-15917767 GCF_015228065.2 Penaeus monodon | reverse complement strand
TTTTTTTTCCTAAAAGAAAAGTTCTTTTTGAATTTTAAACGGGGAAAAAGAAAAAAGGGGGGGGGAACCTTTTCCTGTTTTTTTTTTAATGATTTAGGGGAAAAAGGGAAAAATGGTTGGTTGTTTGGAGAGGGGGGGGGGGGGGAGAGGAGAGAAGAGGGGGGGGGGGGGGGGGGGGTGTGTGTGTGGGGGGGTGTGGGGGGGGGGGGGGGGGGGGGGAAGAGAGGGGTTAGTGTGTGTGTTTGTGGGTAATGAGTGAAGAGAGGGGAAAAAGGGGGTGGGGAAGAGAGAGAGAGAGAGAGAGTGTGGTTTTGTATGTGTGTGTGAGTGAGTGAATGAGAGTGTGTGTATGTGTGTGTATGAGAGAGAGAGAGAGAGAGAGAGGGGGGGGGGGTATTAGAGAGCAGGAGTGAGGATAGATAGAGTAAACAAAATTATATTTTATGACGATCGCCTGGTGATACGTTTCCATTTCGTCTTTCGTTTCATTTGTATCTGTTGGCAGCCAGGCGAGCAGGTCGATGGCAGAGCAGGACAGTATCTAAAATTGGTCACCATATACGCTCATTCATCTAATGTCAATCAGAATAACGAAAAAATAGCGTATATTTGCCTAACTGGCATCTGAAGCGGAAACAAAATGAAGGAGAAAACGAGTTTTGTCTATGTGTATGCATGTATGTAGCTAGCTAGGTTGGTAGATGGACAGGTGGGTAGGTAGATAGATATCTTGCTGATTAGGTGGGTAAACAGATAAATAGTTAGATAAATAGATCTACTACACACACACACGTGTTGTGTGTGTGTTTGTGTGTGTGTGTGTGTGTGTGTGTGTGTGTGGAGAGAGAGAGAGAGGGGGGGGGGGATAAAGAGAGAGGAGGAAGAGATTTTGTTTTGTTTTGTCCGTCCGGTTTTGTGTTTTATTTCGTCAGTTTTTCAGGAATGATAATGATGCGACGATGATGATGGCGATGATGGTAATGATGGTGATGATGATGATGATGATGATTTATGAATTTTTTATGATGATGAGAGATGATGATGATAGCGATGATGATGACGATGTGATGATAATAATGATACTGATAATTTAAAAATAACATTAAAAAGGAAAAAAAGAAAACTTCCTTGCTTCGGGAAAAACAGCTGCCCGCTTCTGTCAGTTTCGAAACCGTTATTCGCACAACCGCTAACATCTGCTTCCAACATTTCAGGGGTGCTTGCGGACCCTGAAAGATCGGAGCGATGGAAGGGAGCGCCGGTCGGAGGACAAGAATTTCAAAATTTAATGGGAAGAAAGTCTGTGATGTTTTTTTCTTCTTTTTTCTTTCTTTCTTTGTGTGTGTGTGTTTTTGTGTGTGGGGTGTGTGTGTGTGGTGTGTGTGGTGTGTGTGTGTGTGTGTGTGTGTGTGTGTGTGTTTGTGTGGGGGTTTGGGGGGGAAAAAAAAGACCCGAGTTTAAACTAGTAGAAAAAAAAAAGGGCCGAGGCGGGGGAGCCATACATCAAAGATAAAACGTGCAGTGCTGGGGCCACAGAACAAAAAGAGGATGGGGCCCCACAAAAAGGGGTTTGTAGCAAAATAACCCCTGACATTGTTACATAATTTGGAAATGAAGGGTCATTTCTTATAATAATATTGGGAGCTTTCTAGACTTACATGTCAAAATTTTAACCCAAAACTAGCTTAGCCTAACCCATGGCCTTATTTTTTTAATAGCTTATAGTACTACAAATACCTATAGACTCCCCAACATGCCCCCCAACCTACCGGTGAAATTTCCCAAAAGTAAAATGTTTTGTACTACAATGCAATTTTGGCTCCAATTTTTAAAAGGAGCAAAGGCCCATCCCTACACAAATGGCAAATTTCATTCATTTTTTTCTTTATTTCCATGAAAAGTTGTGATTCCAAAATGTATTAACATTACTGTAAACCTACCAAAAATTTTTGCAGTTAATGATCATTTTTAAGATACCCTGTATATGTGGTGTGGGTTGTTGGGGTGTGTGTGTGTGTGGTGTGGGTGTGTTAAATGGAATATATATTATAATATATATATATATATATATATATATATATATGATATTTTATAATTTTTTGGTGTGGGGGTGTGTGTGTGTGGGTGTGGGGTAGATAATGTGTGTATATTTTTGGGATACTAAAAAATGCTATATATGTGTTGTGTAGCTAAATGTGTAATATATATATGTGTGGCAGAAAAATGATATGCATATGAATGTATCTGTTGACAGTTGTTTTTGAAGGTTGATGAAATTTAAATTTCTTTTCACAATACAAGCCATTTCGATGGTCTTCGTCAGAAATCAAATATTTTTTACGAAACACAATCGAAACCGGTCAAATAAACTCTTTATTTTGAAGATATTCATCCTCATTCATACCCTTTTAATGAAATCTATTTCTTCTCTCTCCCCTCTCCTTTTCTCTCTCTCTTTCTCTCTCTCTCTTTCCTCTCTCTTTTCCCCTCTCCCTCTCTTCTCTCTCTTCTCCTCTCTCTCTCTCTCTCTTCTTTTCTCCCTTTTCTCTCTCTCTCCCCCTCTCTCTCTTTTTTTTTTTTTTTTTTTTAAAATTTTATTTATATATATATAAATATTATATTAAAATATATATATATTGTTGTTTTTTTTTTATTTTTTTTTTTACAAATGGGGTGTATATATAAATTTATTATTATTTATCTATTTTATTAAATTATATTTATTATTATATAATATATTTATATATAATATATAATTTTTTTTTTTTTTTGTGGTGTGTGGGGGGCTGTGGTGTGTGGTGTGTGTGTGTGTGTTTGGGTTTTTTTTTTTTTTACCTTTGTTGTGTGTGGGGTTGTGTGTGTTTGGGGTGTGTGTGTGTGTGTTGTGGGGGGGTGTGTATGTGTTATAGGTTATATAATATATTATATATTTTTATATATATATATATATATATTTTTTTTTTTTTTTTTTTGTGTTTTTTTTTGTTGGATTTTATACATTATTTTTATTATATACATATCATATAATTTATAAATTTCCTATAAATTTTAATTAAGAATATAGTATTAAACATATAATAAACATTATGAAAACATATTATTATAATATATAATACCTATTATAAAACATATAAAATATATATAGATAAAAGATAATAATAATAATAGAATTATATATTATATAATATATATATAAAATAATATTATATATAATTATATATAACAAAAACACCGCCAGGTTTTGTTTTTCAGAACCTCCACCACACCACGCAGGCCTCTTCTAAAGAATCTTCGTTGTAAATAAACGAGTAACAAAGTTCATGTCAAAGGCGTCATATCATGAGTCAATGGAATTACGACGAAAGTAAAATGAAATAGATATGAAAATTAAGGAAATGGAAATGAAGCGGATAGAAATTGACTTAAAGAATAAACAAATACAAAACAATATTTTAGAAATAGACTTAATAATTAAGGAAGCTGAATATAACTTAAAGCTTAAAACACCGAAAAATTTTAACTTAGAATATGAACTACTTAAACAAAACGAAAATAAGTAAAGTGAGCTTTATGCGTTTATATTAGTTTGAGTAAAGGTATGGGACTTTGGTATTCTAAGTTTTGTAAAATATTGTATTACAGTAATACAGTGTATAGAAAGATTCAATTAACGGCTGAGTATTCCTTAATGTATAGTATTTTTTCCTAATTTATTCATTTTGAGAATGCGATAATAATATTCGTTGATAAACACCCATTTGGTTTTCGGGTACATTTTAAATAAAACTCAATTATTTTTATCTTTATATAATATAATACATGAGAAATACAAAGCTTAAAAGTAATTTTAAATAATCTAGCTACGCTCTACACTGCCTTGTGCATCAACAGGGTCACCATCATGGTTATCAGGGAGAGGCATTGGGTCGTCAGGGTCTTCAGAAAATGGTACATCTTCGGGAAGTGGCATCCTCTGTCTGACAGCGAGGTTGTGGAGAATCGTTGCAGCAACGTTAGTAACCTTTGTGTTTTCCAGATTTGTTGCATTTTCTTGCAAAAACAACCAAATCGCTTCTTGAGGGTGCCGAAAGCCCGCTCGATGCAATATCTGGTGGTAGTGTGTGGACTGTTGTAGCGTTGCTCTTGACGGGACTGAGGATTAGCTAGTGGTGTTAGCGGAAAACTGCAGCAAGGATAACCTGCATCGCCAAGCAGGTGATCTCGAAGGATTACATTCTCCATTTCTATACACAGGCGGCTGAAAATATTGCTGAAGTGAGCGCTACCTGACCATCTAGCAACAACATTAAAAAAATATAGTTGTGGCCCACAAGCTGCCTGTACATTTAAGGAAAATACTCCTTTCCTATTACTGAAGATTTCAAATCATTCACGGGTGGCTTTTTGATGGCTATATGGGTACAGTCAATGCAGCCAACAACAGCAGGCATTCCAGCAATTGCCATGAAATCCCCCTCACTCTAAGTGTTTCATTTGCTCCAGCATCTTGATGATATTATGGCTCATCCTGGCATACCCGTGACTCGTGCCACACGGTTGCTACATCTGCTTATATAACATTGAAATAATGACATATAGTACTCTTAAAATAGTTAACCTGTAAAATTGAATGCAGTATACAGTATATTTTGGAGGTAAATGCACAAAGTTTCATCGCAAAATAATATCCAGCTACTTATGTAATGATGTTTTTAATTTCTGTCGTTTTCAGTATGTTTAATCTGATTTCGGACCTCATAATAAGGGGCGACTGCATTCTACGTGAAAAAAATTCTCTTACTTAACAGTTGAGTACAACTACACAACAGACGTGTCAATCGCCAACATTTGATTCAGTTTTCGAGGAACAATGTGATCAAAAACTGATAAATACATTTACAAAAGAAAAAACAAGCTTACTTTCATTTTGGATTTTAAAGATTGAACGACATTTATAATCATTTAAGTGCCTAGGAAAATAAACTTTTTTGGCACATTCCTTTTCATAAATTTGCATTTGGAAGTGGCTGTGCAGTCCGCGTCAAAAGTGAAAGCACATTTTTGTTCCAATTATGTGCGCATTTGGCGAATCGCATAGGTGCGGACAGGCACAATTGTGGATTCCAGAACTTTGACGGCGCACAAAATGTGACTCACAGAATTCTTGCTTTCCACAGATCGAGTAAGCAATTGGTTTAGACGCGGAATGCGGCGAAGAAGTGTCCACATTTTCTTCAAGATTACGACCATTACTTGCTCATTTTAATCATAACATATCGATAAGAACTTGCATTAGAAATCATGTTAAACTGTACAGTTGAAGCAGACGCTTGGAGTGAAGTGCCGCGATCATTTGACTTTAAGGGTACTAAACCAAACACACACACACACACCACACAAGTCGACAGGTTACAGTCAAATAACACAAGTTGAGAATAATTTGGTAATCACTTCTATAACCATGATAGAAATGATTCTCAGCTATTATCTTCCTTTTTTTGACTCCATTCCCGTGGCAATATCGTGCCACGTGATACAAGTTCTATATTAAGCCTATGCCATAACCCCTGAAGTTGAGGCAACCATGATGCTGAAATGCTAAGGCACGATGACGATGATATGTGTTATTTCACAAATACATACATACGCTTATAGTGTGCCTCTATTGAGATTCCGTTGCGTGTATTTCTGTGTCTATATATATAACCATAAACACACACACACAAAACACACACACACACACACACACACACAACACACACACACCACACACAACACACCCACAAACCAACAACCCACCATGCACACTCACACACACACACGCGTGTATATATACATTATATTATATATCATATATATATATATATATATATATTATAGGGGGGTTGTATAATATTTATATATATCCCTTATGTGTGAGTGTAGTGTGTGAAATCCTTGATAATCGTGTGTGATTGCTTCGTTAGTGGTTTTTGCGTGTGTGTGTGTGTGTGTTTGTGTGTGGTATTAATGTTTCTGAAGGTAGAAATATACCGTCTTAAGTCAGCGCAAGCAAAGGACATGGTGAGGTCTGTTGCAAAATCGGCCTAAAGCATAACAAAACCTCCGCCTAACCTAGGTTTCTATCGACTCTTCGTTAGGGGAATCAAGAGTTCTTGAGAACAGTCTTGACTCAGAATCTTGTTATCGAGGCAATTACTCTTCATATCTTCAAATCTGCGTATTGACGCTGTCTGTTCTTGCAAATATAAGCACAGAATGAATCATTGAAATAAAGGCCAATCACAAGGATGATAAGAAAGGAACAATTGGTGGTGACGGATCGTGTGGTGAAGGTAGGCAGGATGGATGGTAAGACGTTGTCCTTGACTTAGGGGAAGGGTTTAATGTTGTCTGTCTAGGGAATAATGCGTATATATATATATATATATATATATATATAAAAAATTATATATATATATATATATATATATATATATATATATATATATATATATGGTGTGTGTGTGTGTGTGTGTGTTGTGTGTGTGTGTGTGTGTGTGTGTGTGTGTGTGTGTGTGTGTTTGTGTGTGTGTATACATACACAAACATATGTATATATATTTATATATTGCATATGCACACACACACACACACACAACAAAAAGCACGCACCGCACGCACGCACACACACACACACACACACACCACACACACACACACACACACCACACACGCACACACAACACACACTAACATATATAGTTGTTGTTTTATGTGTGTGTGTGTGTGTGTGTGTGTGTGTGTGTGTGTGTGTGTGTGTGTGTGTGTGTGTGTGTGCAGTAACACAGAAAACTATCGTTAGGAGGGGTGTCGAAACATTCATTAACGAACAGAACCTTAAGTTACGGAAAAGTGGGTATTTTGGGGTTCGAATTGGTCTCGTTCTGATTCATAATGAATCGAATGGTTGTTCCGAAATGCCTATGGATTCAGTATGACATGATCTTATTCCCGAAAACGATGGAAATATGCCTTGCAGACAAGCTACAGGCCGTCTAGGATGCAAAAATAATCTGTGACGAGAAACTTTTTTTTTTTTTAAGCCACCAACGCTGCGATAATGTGTGTAGCGCCAACAAAACACCAGTTAGGTAACGACACCACCACTCCCTCCTATTTCCCTTCGTTCGATATTTTGATTTTTTTTTTTTTTTTTAATAGGAATGAACGCTAAAACATTTTCCTATATGTCTACTTCTATATCTCATGCAGTGTTACCATTTAACAGATATGAACCAGAGAATGTGAACGCGAGCAGGAGTGGCCGAATCACCACAGGGTTGTCAGGGTTGTTTGGGTGGATGCACCCAAGTGGTGTCGGGGAGGTGACGGATGTCGGCCCTGGCCGATTTCCTTTCATCAGATAAGTAGAAATCCTTGACAGCCGAGTTAGTGGCGTCTATGTCTCGACGCTTGAACTGTTTTGGTAGCAGGGAGCAGGAACACAAATATTAAACTTTAATGTTACCAGTATCTTATTGTCATTGTTTTGACTTTAATGAAACATGTCAATAGTCATCAGGTAATAGCATAACAATAAACCGTGGAGTAGCACCTGTCTGGCAATACCTAATACATGTCTTCTCTCATATTATGATGATTGATCCAACATAAAAAATGTATAAGAAAGCTAATTGATTCGTGACAAAGTATTATACCACTTTATAAATTACCTGCGAATTTATAGCCTCTTTAATTCGAGATTTACCTAAAGTAGTTGGAAAATCAGGGGTACCAACAGTTTCCTAGCGTTAACAACTATATTTTAAAAAGTTTCGTTGTTTGTGTCAGAATGTTCAGCATAATTTGCTAACGATAGTTTTCTGTGTAGCCGTTCATATATATGTATATATGTACATATATATGTATACATATCTATCTATCTCTGTATATATATATATATATATATATATATATATATATATATATATATATATATATATATATATATATATTCACAGGGAGCAAGGGCGCTGAGGATCGTGGATTACTGACGTGGCGTAGAAACAGTACACAATATTCACGACGCGCTTGTCTACACCCACCTACGACCGACACTTAGGGTTTAATGCTGAATATGAATATTTGGAAAAATTATGTATGAAAGTAAAGTCGAATTTTAGAAAGTTATAGTATTAGTATTACCAGGAATAAACACAGAAACTAGTCCTAATTCAACGCCAGTGCCAGCATCTGTCGGAAAATCGTCATTAGAAAAATGAATGAATAAAAAAGAGAAGAATAAATGACAATAACACCAAATATTCGAAAACGGATTGCGAAAGTTCCTCTTTTCCATCCTCTTAGACATAACACAGGTATAATAAAGCACATCATCATTTAGCTCTTCATTCTCTTTGTGTGATTTTCCAGGTCAGTAAAGATGAACACACACACGGAAACGGTTACTATGCGGTAGTTTACCTCGGAACTGCAGCTCATCCGGAGCCAGGAGGTTAATCAAAGCCGTTGTGATCCCCATGTTATAAGCCCTCAAGGCTTTAGACGGGGTGAAAGGAGGAAAAGAAAGAAAGGAATATGAAGAAAGATAAAAAAAATAAAAGAAAGAGGAAAGAGGGGCCTGTAGAATGTAAGGAAATAAGGATTAAGAAAAGAAAAAAATCCGAAAGCATTTGAAGACCATAAAGTGAGGAGGATAGGTTTGAAGAAGATGAAGCAACGGAAGAGATTGCATTTTTATAACCAATGTTGAGATGCAGCTCGAACATTCTTACAATAGCCAAAAAAATATTTCGAAGGAAGTGAGCTTTTTGAAATATTCTTATATTTGTCAAAATATTCGTCAAAACGACGAGTAGGAAAAGGTTAAGGAATGAGAATGTCGTTGGATAAATGCTTTAATGGAGGAAGAATATTCATCATCATCATCAATGGGCTAACGCCGGCGGGGGCACATGGCCGCAATCCACCCTTCGCTTCCAGCCACGAGGATCCCTCGAGGCGAGTCTCCAGGAAGACCCACGGCCCACCTCTAATTCTCGCGACAGGTCTCGTCGAGCTGCCCAGCCATGATCTCCTGGTTGTTGCACAGGCCTCCCCCACCCAGGGTTGTCTCGCAGAGAGAAAACTTGAGGGGCAGGGTCGTCTACAGGGAAATGAGCTTGGTGACCATATAGCCTGAGTTGGCGACCCCCGGATTATGCAAGTAACAGGTCCCATGTCTCACGCTGTAACCGCCGATTGGACACGTGGTCCTGCCAGCTGTACCCCATGACCCTGGCAAAGGGACTTGTTACAAAAGGCATCAAGACGAGACTCCAAGACACTGGATAGCGTCCACGTTTCGCTCCATAGAGCAAAACTGGCAGTACCAAGGCTTGAAGACATCAGCTTGGTCCTTCTGCATAGGTACCGAATGCTCTTGTTGATCGAGTTCATGGCTCCTGTTGTCAGACCAATCCATTTATTTGACTTCCTGGTCTGACAACCAAGAGATATGGACTTGTTAAATGGTATGTAAACTCTCTGTACTTCAACGTCCTCGCCATAAGCATAAATTTCGACTGAACGGGTTCCCCTAACAGGCCCCCAAAGTCCTAAAATCTTGATCGTGGTCCAGGAGACCTCTAGGCCTAAGGGTTTCGCCTCATTGTTAAATGCATCAAAAGCCGCCATCAGTGACTCCAAGGCCTCAGATAGGATAGTAACATTGTCGGCAAAGTCAAGGTCTAAGACCATGATATTACCTAGTGTTGCTCCACACTGACTTTGGCTAGTACTCTCCCCATTATCCTAGTCCATACAGGTGTTGAAAAGTGTTGGTGAAAGGGAAACAGCCTTGCCTAAACCCCTGAATTAACAGGGAAGAAGTTCGACAGATCCCCACCACACATTACAGCACTTTCAGTACCAGTATAAAGGCTTGCTATTAGACCAATAATCTGTGTCAGGATTTCCCGAGTCTCAGAATCTCCCACAGTGATTCTTGATGTACCGAGTCAAATGCCTTCTTGAGGTCGATGCAGTTGCAAGCAACCCACGACCAAACTCATGACGGCGTTGCAAAATTACTCGAAGCACTAATATTGGTCTATCGTGGACTTGCCAAGAGTAAAACCAGACTGCTCCGGTCTCTGATGCCTCAGTAGGTGGTTGCATATTCGTTTCAGAAGAATGTGGGCGAAAACCTTGCCTAATATGCTGAGCGGTGTAATGCCACAGTAGTTGTTACAATCCCAACGATCCCCTTTCCCCTTCCAGAGAGGGATGACCAAGCCCCTCAGCAGGTCAGGGGAATGTACCAGACTGCCAGATGGCAGTCAGGACTGAAATGTAGGCCCCGAGCCATAGGTTCACCCCCAGCCTTTAGCAGTTCAACAGAGATGTCACATATGTCTGCAGCTTTCCCACTCCTCAGCTTGGAAATCGCCATCCTACCCTCTGTCAGGGAAGGAGGTTCCTCGCTGATGGGTGGGTCTGGCACAGGCACTCTGACATCACTTGCATCCAAGCTAACTGTTGGAGGGTCTACCTGGTACAACTGCTCAAAATACTCAGCCCAATGTTCATGAACCCCAACATGATCTGAGATGATCTGTCCATCTGCTGATCAGAGTGCAGTCCTCTGCAAGGAGGGCTTAGGATTAAGCTTTCTCAGGGCTTGGTAGGCAGAGCAAAGGTCATTTGCCAAGAAATGGCCTTCAACCTCCTCAGCAATTGTCCTGATGAACTGTTCCTTGATTACCATTCAGCTAAGCCTTGCGACATGCTTCAGTGGCCTCTAATGTCTCCAGGGAGATGAAATTCTGCCTTGCCCTCGGGCATATCCCAAATGGACTTTGAGTGTTAAAAGCTTAAAGAGCTCCCATAGAGCAACTGGGTCCGTCAGGTTGTCGAGTTCTGTGAATCGGTCAGAGACTGCCATGGTGAACCCACGGGCACACTCCTCCTCCCTTAGTCTGTCCAGGTGAAACACCTTAAGGTGGCCACTGGAGGGATGGGGAGTTTTGAAGTGAACCCACAGAGTAGCCACAACCAGCCTATGGTCATGCCACAGAACTCAGCACTCTGATAAACTCGTACCCTGTACCATGTCCAGCGATACGGGTTGAAGTGCTGGTACCAGAGCCAGAGATCCTCATTTTCTGCGATCTAGCAAAATCCTGGAGGAGGCTATTCTCACTGCTGAGATCAGCTCCCGAGCCATGGGGGCCGACAGACATCTCATAGCCAACTCGGTCATAGCTGGATACCGCATTGAAATCACCCAATGCGAATATCTCACCGGGGGCAATTGTCTGCCACAGATGCGAGTTTGGCGTAGAACGCCTCATTCACATCAGTTTTACATACATTGGCAATAAGAGATATGAAGCCAAAAGCATGCTTCAGTCTCAATGCCATAATACGCTCATCAACCGGTGTCACCTCAACTACTGACGGCTGAAGTCGGCTGGAGATGGCTATGGATACACCCTGGAGGTGGTGACCATCGCTGCAGCCCGACCAGTAGTAGGTCTACCCACCCACACTGATCGTGCCGCTACCAGGTCTTCTCACCTCTGAGAGGGCAGCCACCTCAACTCCCAGTCGCTTCAATTCCCGTAATAGCAGAGGTAACCGCTCAGCCTGCCACCAGGACCGGATGTTCCAAGTGCCTACCTGGAAGGCACGCCTGAGGTTAAGCCTCAGGTGGTCACTCCGGGTGCATGCTACCTCTGCCGCCCCCGCCGCACTGCCCCAAATAAAGGGGGTCGGCGGGCTGTGGGACCACCCACCTGCCTGTGGGGTTCCCAAGGGCTTTGCCCCACAAGCTTCATGGTGGATTGGCGCCTGCCGGGGCGCAGGCAGGACGAGTAGCTCTCGCTCCAATCCTGTGCCCCGACATTTGCCCTCCCAGCAGGACCCACAGCCCGCCTTACTTGCTGGGTGGAAGGGACAACGCCTCTCCCCCCAGCATATCCATTTATTTTAGACATTGCCGGTGGGTCTTTCTGGGGGAAGGAGGACTGGCAAGGCCCACTTCCCCCGAGCCGCCCCATTTCCCCAGGGTGGCTAGGGGCAGGAGTTGGTACGGAGCCAGAGCGTGTCCACATGCCAGTGGTCCATAAGCTCCATACCTCTGGGGCCTCCTGCTGCTCCAAGATCCCCCACAGTTAGCCTGGGACTACAAGGTGCCCAGTTACCCACAATTGGCCACGAGGAGGCACTGCAGAAGTCTTGATGATGGAGAGGCTGTAACCTGGCAGGGGAGACTTATGCAAAAGCTGCTCCCTTTTAGGCACTTGGCCAGCCAATTGTGGAAACTGCAAGAGAGAAGGCATGCAAGCACTTAACACTATCTAGGCTACCAAACCATCACTTTACATCACTTTGCACGTGAAGCACCCACCCACTTAGAAGGAAATATACAACGCATATATGAGAAGAATATTTCAACACGACAGAACAAGAAGCTAGGAAAAATGAATAGATACTGACATGGCCAAGAATAAATAAAAAAAATTTAATCATAAAATCAAAAGACAAACGAAAAAAGGAATGTCACGGCAGACTCTAAGAGATACAGATAAGTGGAGTAGAGATGAGAAAGAAGACGAAGGGAAGTTGGATGAAGTATTTCCCAGAAGGAGGTCATAAAGGCCCGATCTGTTGAGGAAACTTCTTTAGTTTTTCCTTCCAGGATGATGCTTCTTGTAACACGGAAAGAGACTACACAATGCTCTGAGGACGAACAAAAAATTTGCTGTTGGAGTGGTGTTTTTTCAGAAACTGGTATACTGGAGAGTTATTCTTCACAAACTGCTATATTGGAGAGTTATTCTTTAGAAACTGGTATACTGGGGCGTTATTCTTCAAGGACTCGTATATTGGAGAGTTATTCTTCAGAAACTGGTATATTGGGCAGGTATTTTTAAAAGGTGTTTTTGGTAGGTATTCTTTAAAATCTGGTATATTGGGAGTGATATTTTTAAAGGAAAATGGTGATCATTGGTTATTTTCTTTAGTCAGCATATTGCGTTTTTTCAGGGCTTATACTTAGAGACTGGTATATTGAGTGTTATTTCTTAGGGACAGGATATGGAGTCTTTGTTAGCTCTGTGTTATATTTCCAAGACTCTAATATCAGAGGTTTATCTCTAGAGATATAATATATATTATTATTACTCATGTTATATTGCTAATATCTAAATATACATAAGGTGTTTGTTGTATGTATATGTATATATATATATATATATATATATATATATATATAATATATATATATAATATATATATATATATATATATATTTTTATGTTTGTTG
>NC_051423.1:15892131-15896855 GCF_015228065.2 Penaeus monodon | reverse complement strand
AATCTTTCTCTGTCTAGGGGAATAATGCTATATATATATATATATATATATATATATATATATATATATATATATATATATATATATATATATATATGTGTGTGTGTGTGTGTGTGTGTGTGTGTGTGTGTGTGTGTGTGTGTGTGTGTGTGTGTGTGTGTGTGTGTTTGTGTGTGTGTATACATACACAAACATATGTATATATATTTATATATGCATATGCACTCACACACACACACGCACGCACGCACACACACACACACACACACACACACACACACACACACACACACACACACACACACATATATATATATGTGTGTGTGTGTGTGTGTGTGTGTGTGTGTGTGTGTGTGTGTGTGTGTGTGTGTGTGTGTGTGTGTGTGTGTGTGTGTGTGTGTGTGTGTGTGCAGCAACACAGAAAACTATCGTTAGGAGGGGTGTCGAAACATTCATTAACGAACAGAACCTTAAGTTACGGAAAAGTGGGTATTTTGGGGTTCGAATTGGTCTCGTTCTGATTCATAATGAATCGAATGGTTGTTCCGAAATGCCTATGGATTCAGTATGACATGATCTTATTCCCGAAAACGATGGAATATGCCTTGCAGACAAGCTACAGGCCGTCTAGGATGCAAAAATAATCTGTGACGAGAAACTTTTTTTTTTTTAAGCCACCAACGCTGCGATATATGTGTGTAGCGCCAACAAAACACCAGTTAGGTAACGACACCACCACTCCCTCCTATTTCCCTTCGTTCGATATTTTGATTTTTTTTTTTTTTTTTTTTTAATAGGAATGAACGCTAAAACATTTTCCTATATGTCTACTTCTATATCTCATGCAGTGTTACCATTTAACAGATATGAACCAGAGAATGTGAACGCGAGCAGGAGTGGCCGAATCACCACAGGGTTGTCAGGGTTGTTTGGGTGGATGCCAAGTGGTGTCGGGGAGGTGACGGATGTCGGCCCTGGCCGATTTCCTTTCATCAGATAAGTAGAAATCCTTGACAGCCGAGTTAGTGGCGTCTATGTCTCGACGCTTGAACTGTTTTGGTAGCAGGGAGCAGGAACACAAATATTAAACTTTGATGTTACCAGTATCTTATTGTCATTGTTTTGACTTTAATGAAATATGTCAATAGTCATTAGGTAATAGCATAACAATAAACCGTGGAGTAGCACCTGTCTGGCAATACCTAATACACGTCTTCTCTCATATTATGATGATTGATCCAACATAAAAAATGTATAAGAAAGCTAATTGATTCGTGACAAAGTATTATACCACTTTATAAATTACCTGCGAATTTATAGCCTCTTTAATTCGAGATTTACCTAAAGTAGTTGGAAAATCAGGGGTACCAACAGTTTCCTAGCGTTAACAACTATATTTTAAAAAGTTTCGTTGTTTGTGTCAGAATGTTCAGCATAATTTGCTAACGATAGTTTTCTGTATAGCCGTTCATATATATGTATATATGTACATATATATGTATACATATCTGTCTATCTCTGTATATATATATATATATATATATATATATATATATATATATATATATATATATATATATATATATATATATATATCACAGGGAGCAAGGGCGCTGAGGATCGTGGATTACTGACGTGGCGTAGAAACAGTACACAATATTCACGACGCGCTGTCTACGACACGACACTTAGGGTTTAATGCTGAATATGAATATTTGGAAAAATTATGTATGAAAGTAAAGTCGAATTTTAGAAAGTTATAGTATTAGTATTACCAGGAATAAACACAGAAACTAGTCCTAATTCAACGCCAGTGCCAGCATCTGTCGGAAAATCGTCATTAGAAAAATGAATGAATAAAAAAAGAAAGAATAAATAGACAATAACACCAAATATTCGAAAACGGATTGCGAAAGTTCCTCTTTTCCATCCTCTTAGACATAACACAGGGTATAATAAAGCACATCATCATTTAGCTCTGTCATTCTCTTTGTGTGATTTTCCAGGTCAGTAAAGATGAACACACACACGGAAACGGTTACTATGCGGTAGTTACCTCGGAACTGCAGCTCATCCGGAGCCAGGAGGTTAATCAAAGGCCGTTGTGATCCCCATGTTATAAGCCCTCAAGGCTTTAGACGGGGTGAAAGGAGGAAAAGAAAGAAAGGAATATGAAGAAAGATAAAAAATAAAAGAAAGAGGAAAGAGGGGCCTGTAGAATGTAAGGAAATAAGGATTAAGAAAAGAAAATAATCCGAAAGCATTTTGAAGACCATAAAGTGAAGGAGGATAGGTTTGAAGAAGATGAAGCAACGGAAGAGATTGCATTTTTATAACCAAATGTTGAGATGCAGCTCGAACATGCTTACAGATAGCCAAGAAATATTTCGAAGGAAGTGAGCTTTTTGAAATATTCTTATATTTGTCAAAAATATTCGTCAAAACGACGAGTAGGAAGGTTAAGGAATGAGAATGTCGTTGGATAAAATGCTTTAATGGAGGAAGAATATTCATCATCATCATCAAGGGGCTAACGCCGGCGGGGGCACATGGCCGCATCCACCCTTCGCTTCCAGCCACGAGGATCCCTCGAGGCGAGTCTCCAGGAAGACCCACGGCCCACCTCTAATTCCTCGCGACAGGTCTCGTCGAGCTGCCCAAGCCATGATCTCCTGGGTTGTTGCACAGGCCTCCCCCACCCAGGGTTGTCTCGCAGAGAGAAAACTTGATGGGCAGGGTCGTCTACAGGGAAATGAGCTTGGTGACCATATAGCCTGAGTTGGCGATCCCGGATTATGCAAGTAACAGGTCCCATGTCTCACGCTGTAACCGCCGATTGGACACGTGGTCCTGCCAGCTGTACCCCATGATCCGGCAAAGGGACTTGTTACAAAAGGCATCAAGACGAGACTCCAAGACACTGGATAGCGTCCACGTTTCGCTTCCATAGAGCAAAACTGGCAGTACCAAGGCTTGAAGACATGCAGCTTGGTCCTTCTGCATAGGTACCGAATGCTCTTGTTGATCGAGTTCATGGCTCCTGTTGTCAGACCAATCCATCTATTGACTTCCTGGTCTGACAACCCAGAGATATGGACTATGCTACAATGGTATGTAAAACTCTCTATAACTTCAACGTCCTCGCCATAAGCATGAATCGACTGAACGGGTTCCCCTAACAGGCCCCCAAAGTCCTGAATCTTGATCGTGGTCCAGGAGACCTCTAGGCCTAAGGGTTTCGCCTCATTGTTAAATGCATCAAAAGCCGCCATCAGTGACTCCAAGGACTCAGATAGGATAGTAACATTGTCGGCAATGTCAAGGTCTGAGACCTTGATATTACCTAGTGTTGCTCCACACTGACTTTGGCTAGTAGCTCTCCCCATTATCCAGTCCATACAGGTGTTGAAAAGTGTTGGTGCAAGGAAACAGCCTTGCCTCACCCCTGAATTAACAGGGAAGAAGTTCGACAGATCCCCACCACACATTACAGCACTTTCAGTACCAGTATAAAGGCTTGCTATTAGACCAATAATCTGTGTCAGGATTTCCCCGAGTCTCAGGATCTCCCATAGTGATTCCCGATGCACCGAGTCAAATGCCTTCTTGAGGTCGATGCAGGTTGTAAGCAACCCACGACCAAACTCATGACGGCGTTGCACAATTACTCGAAGCACTAGTATATGGTCTATCGTGGACTTGCCAAGAGTAAAACCAGACTGCTCCGGTCTCTGATGCCTCAGTAGGTGGTTGCATATCCGTTTCAGAAGAATGTGGGCGAAAACCTTGTCTAATATGCTGAGCGGTGTAATGCCACAGTAGTTGTTACAATCCCAACGATCCCCTTCCCCCTTCCAGAGAGGGATGACCACGCCCCTCAGCAGGTCAGGGGGAATGTACCAGACTGCCAGATGGCAGTCAGGACTGTATGTAGGCCCCGAGCCATAGGTTCACCCCCAGCCTTTAGCAGTTCAACAGAGATGTCACATATGTCTGCAGCTTTCCCACTCCTCAGCTTGGAAATCGCCATCCTACCCTCTGTCAGGGAAGGAGGTTCCTGGCTGATGGGTGGGTCTGGCACAGGCACTCTGACATCACTTGCATCCAAGCTAACTGTTGGAGGGTCTACCTGGTACAACTGCTCAAAATACTCAGCCCAATGTTCATGAACCCCAACATGATCTGAGATGATCTGTCCATCTGCTGATCAGAGTGCAGTCATCTGTGAGGAGGGCTTAGAGTTAAGCTTTCTCAGGGCTTGGTAGGCAGAGCGAAGGTCATTTGCCAAGAAATGGCCTTCAACCTCCTCAGCAAGTTTCCTGATGAACTGTTCCTTGATTACCATTCAGCTAAGCCTTGCGACATGCTTCAGTGGCCTCTAATGTCTCCAGGGAGATGAAATTCTGCCTTGCCCTCGGGCATATGCCAATGGACTTTGAGTGTTACAAGCTTAAAGAGCTCCCATAGAGCAACTGGGTCCGTCAGGTTGTCGAGTTCTGTGAATCGGTCAGAGACTGCCATGGTGAACCCACGGGCACACTCCTCCTCCCTTAGTCTGTCCAGGTGAAACACCTTAAGGTGGCCACTGGAGGGATGGGGAGTTTTGAAGTGAACCCGCAGGGTAGCCACAACCAGCCTATGGTCAGTGCCACAGAACTCAGCACTCTGATAAACTCGTAAAGCTGTACCATGTCCAGCGATACGGGTTGAAGCGCTGGTACCAG
>NC_051423.1:15877131-15879631 GCF_015228065.2 Penaeus monodon | reverse complement strand
CTCTCCTGCTGGAACATACGAGGTGAAGATTTTGTGGACCAGGCGGGGGTGGGGATTGTTCCCCCTTCCCCCCTGGAACGAGTGGATATATTGTGCTCTCCCGTATATTGCCGATATTTCTCAAAATCCACCCCCCCCCCTCGAATTCCCTGATATGTATTATGCTCTCCTCACTTTTCGGCACCGATATCGTAGCTGTGCTTCGTTTGTGAAGGAAATGAGTGCTAGATTCTTTCGTAACACGGCGAAAACTATTGGAAAAATATTTCACTCATCGGAAAATCGGTGTTTGGCGTCACAAGTTTCTTTGTATTATCATTAGTTGATCATTAAGGATGAATTCTTATATTATATTAATGCTTAAACATTTATGTTGGAGTATTTCCAATTGATATGATTTATCAAATGAAATATTGTGTTTTTCTTATAATCTATTTGCCTGTTATTTGAATATAGTTATATAAATTTAAATAGGTATTCTTTATATTAACCAAACTTTCAGCAGATAAATGTCATTGATTATAGTAAACACTTGTCAGCTATCAGGAGATATGTATGTGTGTAAATATGTATATATATATACCTATACATATCCTGCTACGCCAGTGGGTCTTTGTCTCTGTGCGAAACATGTGTTAACATGAAAAGGATGACCTGGGCATGTGTTAACATGAAGGGACCTGGGCAAACATGACGCAGCTGGCTGTGAGCGGAGGAGCGGAGGAACAAGCCAGGGGAGAGGCGGTTGGGTGCTGCTCCTGTGAAGACCTCGTGTGTGCCCTTGTGACCTGATATAAACTTTGTGTTGCCCTGTTATAAGCTGCATCGTGCAGTGTGACATGCTGGTTTCCCCCTGTATTGTGCCTATAGAAAAGTGTACGGGTAAATAACTTGTGTAAATAAAGGAAAGACTTCATTTTGTGTTTATTTCGTGCCCTGCCTCGCCACTTGGTGTTTCCCCTCCTGGTGTTCTGGGACGCTGTGGTGCTCGGTGCCTCTTGGAGCTGTTCAGTGTTCACGACCCTGTGAATAGCACGCCGTCTGCCTAGCCTGCCTTGTGTTGGTGGCAGAGAGACGAGGCGGTCGGCGTAACAATATATATACATTATATATATATATATATATATATATATATATATATATATATATATATATATATAAATATATATATATATATATATCATATATATATATATATATATAAATATATATATATATATATATATATATATATATATATATATACACACACACATATATATAACATTGTGTGTGTGTGTGTGTGTGTGTGTGTGTGTGTGTGTGTGTGTGTGTGTGTGTGTGTGTGTGTGTGTGTGTATGTATATGTATATATATATACATATATATACACATATGTATGTATAAGGCGACAAGTTCGATTTTTTCATTCGTATAATATATCTAACACACAGAAGAAGTTTGGTCTCGAAAAATGGTAGCACATAGCTGTGTTTTTTGCCTTTTTCCCCCTGACATGAAAAAAACACTACTACTAAAGCTCTCTGGTGTGTTGCAGAGTGGACAGGCAACACAATGTGAAACGAAAACAAAATAAACAAATAAGTTATTAAATAGAATATCATAAAATATGACCACTTGAAAGACCGTTTTTATTATTAACATTCTCTTTATTTAACCATAAATTATCATTATTTTTTATATTTCAAGCTTTCTCACTATCCTTGCTAGTTTACCTTCATCGTGACATAGAAGCATTTTTTTTTATCAAGTCATTTTTTATTCACTTTATATGCCCCCCAAAATTGTGAAGTAAAAAGAATAACGTATCAATCCGTTAAAAGTAAGGGAAGCACACGAGATTTCGTTGCAAGAGAAATAAACATTGAGTGAATAACACAGGTTGTTTAGTAGGAATAAAGCCGGTTCCTAAGTGCGTGACTGTGACTTTTCTAATATTATCATTATTTATTCTTTATTTTATTTTTTATTTATAATTTTTTTTTTGTGTTATCTTATTTTATTTCTATTCGTTTATTTAAATTTCAGTATTTTGTGTACACAGATGTTTCATCTTTCAGTTACTTATCCTTTTTTTCCATCTTTTATTTATTCATTCTCTCTCTCTCTCTCTCTCTCTCTCTCTCTCTCTCTCTCTCTCTCTCTCTCTCTCTCTCTCTCTCTCTCTCTCTCGTCAGTATTATCGTATTATCATCCTTTTTAGAATTACTCCCGGAGTAATATTAAAATTTCATTAAAATATATGAACTGTAAGTACCGAATAGTCGATCGATACTCGTCATATATTAAAAAAAAAAACAACTTACAATATATACATATATATATATATTATATAAAGACATAAATGCAAGGATAGAAAGATATTAATGTAAGTTTGTCTATCAGAGGTACTTATATTTCATGTTATTCTCTACCCCTCAATCACAGCTTGAATTGTTAAACAGAAATCGAAGTTGCGGATTTGTTTTTCCATACGTGGCATTTATTGTCTACAGATTAT
>NC_051423.1:15847131-15852131 GCF_015228065.2 Penaeus monodon | reverse complement strand
ATGTGAAGCGATGGTGTGGTAGCCTAGGTAGTGTTAAGTGCTTGCATGCCTGTTCTCGCTGCTGTTCCCAGCAGCGAGAACAGCCTCCTTCTCCGGGAGTTTGTTAGGTCCCAGGGAATGAGGATCTCTGGCTCCTGGTACCAGCGTTCCAACCTGCATTGCTGGACATGGTATAGTGATATGGGTACAGTGGCCAAGGAGATCGACCACATTTTTGTTAGCACGCGATGGAGGATCCTCCAGAGCTGTAGAGTTCACCAGAGTGCCGAGTTCTGTGGCACTGACCATAGGCTGGTTGTGGCTAGCCTACTGGTCCACTTCAAAACTCCACGTCCCTCCACTCTAAGGTGTTTCATTTGGAAAGACTGAGGGAGGGGGAGTGTATCCATGAGTTCACCATGGCAGTCTCTAACCGATTCACAGAACTCGACAACCTGACAGACCCAGTTGCTCTGTGGGAGTTCTTCAAGCGCGAAACACTCAAAGCAGCCCAGGAGTCCAATGGCGTATGCCCGAGGGCAAGGCAGAATTCCGTTTCCTTGGAGATATTGGAGGCCACTCAAGCGTGTCGCATGGCTCGGCTGTATGGCAATCAGGTCTTCGGACAGGGGTTCGGACACTGCTGAGAAGGACAAGAAACAGTTCACCAGGAATCTTGCTGAGGTGGTTGAAGGCCATTTCTTGGTAAACGACCTTCGCCCTGCCTACCAAGCCCTGAGAAAGCTGAATCCTAAGCCCTCCTCACAGATGACTGCAGACCGATCAGTGGATGGACAGATCATCTCAGATTATGTTGGGCTGAGTATTTTGAGCAGTTGTACCAGGTAGACCCTCCAACAGCTAGCTTGGACCCACCCATCAGCGAGGAACCTCCTACCCTAATGGAGGTTAGGATGGCGATTTCTAAGCTGAAGATTGGGAAAGCTACAGGCATATGTGATATCCCTGCTGAACTTCTAAAGGCTGCGGGTGAACATATGGCTAGGGGCTTGCATACAGTCTTGACTGCCATCTGGCAGTCTGGTACCATTCCCCCTGACCTGTTGAGGGGTGTGATCATCCCTCTCTGGAAGGGGAAAGAGGATTGTTAGGACTGTAGTAACTACCGTGGCATTACATTGCTCAGCATACCAGGCAAAGTTTTCGCCCACATTTTTACGAAATGGATCCATGAACCACCTTTTAAGGAAAGGTTAAAAAAACCCGAAACTGGCGTTTTTGAGTAATTGCGGCATCGGGAGTTTGGTCGGGGATTTTTTGCCCTACATCGACCTCAAAAAGGGCGTTTCCCTGGGGTGCATCGGTTGGAATCGCTTTTAAACCCCTGAACTCAGGAATTGCGACACAAAAAATTTTTTGGCCTAATAGCAACCCTTTACCAGTACGAAATTTGCTGTAAGTGTGGGGGGGGTCTGTCAAAATTTTTTCCCCTGAAAATTCAAGTGTGAGGAAAAAGACTGCCCCCTTTACACCAACACTTTTCAACACCTGTATGACGGGAAAATGGGCGAAGTTTACTGGGCCAAAAGTCATGTGGGGGAACACGGGGCAGTTTCAAGGTCCAAAATTTAAACTTTGCCAAGATTTTAAATACCCTATCTAAGTCCCTGGAGTCACGGGGGCCCCGAACTTAATGCATTCAGAAATGGGGGAAACCCCCTTTAGGCCAGAGGTCTCCTGGCCCAAAGACCAAGATTCAGGACTTTGGGGGCCTGTTAGGGGAAAACCCCTTCAGTCAAACCATGGGTTGCGGGAAGGACATTGAAATCACAGAGGTTTTTTCATACTTTGGTTAGCGTAGTCCAAAATCTCTTGGGGTGTCAACCATGAATCAATATTGGTTTTGGCTGGGAAAAAAGCCCAAGGGAAATTTAAACAACCCAAAAACATTTTTGGGATGTCGGACTTATGCGAAAGGGAAAAACCCACGTGTCTTAAAAGGCCCTTTATACTGACCCAGTTTTTACTATATGGAAGCGAAATTTGGGTGCTATCTAGTGCCTTCGGTTTTCGTTTTTATGCCTTTTTTTTTTCAAGTCAGGGTTTGGGCCCCCCGGGCCTGGGATTTCCGTTGGGAGGACCCCTGGGCCCCCAAACCCACAGCTACCCCAGTTTAGACTGGGATGAGACCTGTTACTTGCAAAAATCCGGGATCGCCAACCCCAGCTATATGGGTTTCCTGTTGGGTTTTCCCTGTGGATGACCCCTTTTCGGTTTTTTCTCTTTGTGAGACAACCCTGGGGGGAGGGGAAACCTTTTGGGGCGACCCAGGAGGTCATGGTTTTTGGGGGGCACGACGAGACCCCGTAAAGAGGGAATTTGAGATGGGGCCCGCCCGGGACCCCTATGAGGGGCCCTCGTGGTTGGAAGGGGAAGGGTGAATGCGGGCCCGCCCCCCCCGTCGGCGGGTTTGCTCCTGATGGTGATGATGATGGCGGTAACAATGAAACTGGTAAAAGGGGGAATGAAAAATGGTGGGAAAAAATTTTTAGTTGTTTTTTTTTTTGGAAGTTCCTTATAATTTTTAAAAAACTGGAAAGCTTGATAGTTCGAGTTAAATTTATTCTTTTTTTTACATTGAAATAATTAGTTACGGGAAAAGTTTTTTGAAAGGTTAGTGTGACTTTCTCGTTGCTTAATCCTTGATATTGGGGCCAAAATTAAATGTAAAATTTTAAATTTGGGTGGGAAAATTAAAATTTTGGGGGGTGATTTTGGTTAATTTTTTTATCTTTGATTTTCTATGGGGGGTTTTTAATTTTTTTTACGGCATGTGAATTTTTGTTTTTGTTTCAACATTTGGGAAAGGGTTTTTTAAAAAATCGGAAAATTTTGCGCCCCCGCATTTACTTGCCCATAATACTACTCGTATTCCGGGGGTAAAGGTTTGCATAGAGCTGAGCTAGCTTAAAAATTCGAAATTATGAATTTAAAGGGGATTAAATCACACCCCATTTAGGTTTGAGAAGCTAGCCGATAGGGATCCTGAAAGTAGAGAGTTCACAAAAGTAGCTCCTTCCGGGGAGGGTGCGGAAACAGTTGAAGGCGTAGGCCCTCACCACTTCAGTCTGGGATATTTAGATACATCGAGATAGAAATTATTAGATTCTCCCTGGCTAAGATCAGTTGTCCAACAGATGAAAAGGACGGTTACGATTAGCAGATCCCCAGGATATTAATTGTAGAAGATATTTTGCAAGTTTATTGGCTGTGCAAAATTGGTCAAAGATATCAATGTTTTCAGAAATTTTTGGAGCCATTCCTCAAAGAAAAAGGACAAGTTCTTTAATAAGTCGTTTAAATGAAAATCATTCCTTTAATCTGGAAGCTCAGAATATTGAAAACCCTCCTATACATTACTTGTGGAACTTCGATGCCATTATCATTGATGATAAGCAGTTATAGCAGGGTTTTGGGGGCAGCATATGCTATAGAGCAGTTTTCTGCAAACAAAAGATCATGGTTCTATGAAAAGTATTTTGCAAGATTACCATCCAAAGGAAACCATAAGGTGCTATCCACTGATGATCATATGCCTAGGGTCAACTAAGATAAATGCATGATAGTTTAAGTAGAGGTCCAGGGAAACTAAGATATGAAATATTTCGATTATTTGCAGAAAGATTTTTTTATAGAGTTTATTACACAATCTCACACTGAAGGTCGATATTTGCCATGTCACCCAGCTTTAAGTCATCTATTACTCCTGTTATAATTTGTGATGATTAGGCAAGCAGGATTCCCATTTCACTTGGCAGATGGTAGTGCTAGCTCTTGGTGGTTCTTTAGATTTTAAATATCATGTATGAGATATTCGTATGAGATATTGTTGCCACTATGTTCCCTTTCAGTTAAAGAAGCTAGATAAAGATGTTTAAGGAAAATCATCATGAAAATGGGATATTGTTCCGTGTTATATGAAATACACGACAGAATTGGCCCGAATTCCATGACGTAAAGACAGCTGGCAAATTTTACGTATATATTGTGTTTGCTCCACGCAAGTACATGTGGTTTGATTAGTTTGTTTGCTTGTTAATACAGTTCATCTAAATCATATAGTTTTGTTTATAGTAAATGGATTTATTTTAGCACCTCAGATTATCCTTATCGAAGTTCAATATTAATATATTTAATCTAATTGAGAAGGATGTTCAGTGTGCCGAATGCCCTAGACATTTAAATAGAGTAATGGATTAATTAAATAAACCAAATAAACAAACACAGAATGCAATGAATAAATAAATGGGAATAGAGAAGACTATTTTCCCACCTTCGTTGTGATATTCCCATGAAAGGGAAACAACACTGTGTTGTGTAGTAAATACTAAATTAACTGTTTCCTTGGTGATGATTTGATTATAAGGCATAGCAAATTGTCTGTAGGGGGAATTTCGTTGAATTACATTTAGAAATTCGAATATCTCTATCGGGAAAACTTATAGTCATTTGAGAGTCTATTTCAACCTTTTCATTACAAGCTACTTTCAACATCCATATCTTGCAATAACAATCTCCTTACAAGGATATATTGTTAAGAGGATTTTATGTGGATAATTTCACTGCTATTGTAGTCGGAGGAACTTCTCTGCATGCCTTAAAAGCTACCATGTGCCCTATCCCCTCTGAATATTAGCTAAGTGGAGATACTGTAGCTACCAGTATCTCCACTTAGCTATATTCCTTTACAAATATAGCATTCTAGCAACGCCATATTTGATGAAGGACAGATGTACAGAACGCAAATCCACTGTAGTATGTTTGTGTTTGTCCTGGGTAAGACAATAAACTGCACCCTGGGGTTCCTGAACAAGGATAGCTCCCTATACCAGGGTTGCGGTGAAACTGTCGGCAGCAGGGCAGTGGAATCTGGTGAAAACCCTTCAGTTCTACTATACTGGTTTCACCAAATATATTCTGGCGTATTACAGTGTAACTGTTTTAAAGCGCAGAGATAGTTCCTCCTAGTTAGTTGGAGACTGCGAGTTGGGAAAGGGGCC
>NC_051423.1:15842563-15847031 GCF_015228065.2 Penaeus monodon | reverse complement strand
GTAACTCCCCCCCTTTTAGTTTAAATTCAGAGGGGATAGGGCACATGGTTAGCTTTTAAGGCATGCAGAGAAGTTCCTCCGACTACAATAGCAGTGAAATTATCCACATAAAATCCTCTTAACAATATATCCTTGTAAGGAGATTGTTATTGCAAGATATGGATGTTGAAAGTAGCTTGTAATGAAAAGGTTGAAATAGGACTCTCAAAATGACTATAAGTTTTCCCGATAGAGATATTCGAATTTCTAAAATGTAATTCAACGAAATTCCCCCTACAGACAATTTGCTATGCCTTATAATCAAATCATCACCAAGGAAACAGTTAATTTAGTATTTACTACACAACACAGTGTTGTTTCCCTTTCATGGGAATATCACAACGAAGGTGGGAAATAAGTCTTTCTCTATTCCCATTTATTTATTCATTGCATTCTGTGTTTGTTTATTTGGTTTATTTAATTAATCCATTACTCTATTTAAATGTCTAGGGCATTCGGCACACTGAACATCCTTCTCAATTAGATTAAATATATTAATATTGAACTTCGATAAGGATAATCTGAGGTGCTAAAATAAATCCATTTACTATAAACAAAACTTATATGATTTAGATGAACTGTATTAACAAGCAAACAAAACTAATCAAACCACATGTACTTGCGTGGAGCAACACAATATATACGTAAAATTTGCCAGCTGTCTTTACGTCATGGAATTCGGGCCAATTCTGTCGTGTTATTTCATATAACACGGAACAATATCCCATTTTCATGATGATTTTCTCTTAAACATCTTTATCTAGCTTCTTTAACTGAAAGGGAACATAGTGGCAACAATATCTCATACGAATATCTCATACATGATATTTAAAATCATAAAGAACCAACCAAGAGCTAGCACTACCATCTGCCAAGTGAAATGGGAATCCTGGCTTGCCTAATCATCACAAATTATAACAGGAGTAATAGATGACTTAAAGCTGGGTGACATGGCAAATATCGACCTTCAGTGTGAGATTGTGTAATAACTCTATAAAAAAATCTTTCTGCAAATAATCGAAATATTTCATATCTTAGTTTCCCTGGACCTCTACTTAAACTATCATGCATTTATCTTAGTTGACCCCTAGGCATATGATCATCAGTGGATAGCACCTTATGGTTTCCTTTGGATGGTAATCTTGCAAAATACTTTTCATAGAACCATGATCTATTTTTGCAGAAAACTGCTCTATAGCATATGCTGCCCCCAAAACCCCTGCTATACTGCTTATCATCAATGATAATGGCATCGAAGTTCCACAAGTAATGTATAGGAGGGTTTTCAATATTCTGAGCTTCCAGATTTAAAGGAATGATTTTCATTTGAAACGACTTATTAAAGAACTTGTCCTTTTTCTTTGAGGAATGGCTCCAAAAATTTCTGAAAACATTGATATCTTTGACCAATTTTGCACAGCCAATAAACTTGCCAAAATATCTTCTACAATTAATATCCTGGGGATCTGCTAATCGTAAACCGTCCTTTTTCATCTGTTGGACAACTGATCTTAGCCAGGGAGAATCTAATAATTTCTATCTCGATGGTATCTAAATATCCCAGACTGAAGTGGTGAGGGCCTACGCCTTCAACTGTTTCCGCACCCTCCCCGGAAGGAGCTACTTTTGTGAACTCTCTACTTTCAGGATCCCTATCGGCTAGCTTTCTCAAACTAAATGGGGTGTGATTTGAATCTTCCTCCATCATAACTTCGAATGTTTAAGCATAGCTCAGCTCTATGCGAACCTTTACACCACTGGAATACGAGTAGTATTATGGGCAAGTACATGCGAGGCTGCATATATTCCGATCTTTATTCAACCTGCAAATGTTGTAAACAACAACAAATATTCACATGCCGTATAAAATAATTGAACTCCCATAGATATCATAAGATAAAAGAATATAACCAAAATCACAACTCCAAATCTTAAATTTCCACACTAATACACATTACATTTACATATGGCACAATGATCAAGGATTAAGCAACGAGAAAGTCACACTAACCATTCATAAACATTTCGTAACTAATTATTTCAATGTAAAACAAAGAATAAATTTAACTCGCACTATCAAGCATCCCAGTTCTTGAAATTTATAATGAACTTCCAAAAACAAAACAACTACAAATATTTCCACCATTCTTTCATGATCACCTTTACCATGTATCATTGTCTACCGTCATCATCATCATCATCATCAAGGAGCTAACGCCGACGGGGGTGCATGGCCGCATTCACCCTTCGCTTCCAACCACGAGGGTCCCTCATAGCGAGTCTCCAGGCAGGCCCATCTCTAATTCCTCATGACAGGTCTCGTCGTGCTGCCCAAACCATGACCTCCTGGGTCGTCCCACAGGCTTCCTCCACCCAGGGTTGTCTCACAAAGAGACAACCTGATAGGGTCATCCACAGGGAAACGAGCTAGGTACCCATATAGCCTGAGTTGGCGATCCCGGATTATGCAAGTAACAGGTCTCATGCCAGTCTCACTGTGTAGCTGTCGGTTGGACACGTGGTCCTGCCAACTGTATCCCATGACCCGGCGAACTGACTTGTTAAAAAAGGCATCAAGACGAGACTCGAAGGCACTAGATAGCATCCAAATTTCGCTTCCATATAGTAAAACTGGCAGTATCAAGGCCTTGAAGACACGTAGCTTATCCCTTCTGCATAAGTACCGACATCTCCAAATGCTTTTGTTGATCAAGTTCTTGGCTCTTGTTGCCAGACCAATCCACATATTGACTTCATGGTCTGACAGCCCAGAGATATGGACTACGCTACCAAAGTATGTAAAACTCTCTGTGACTTCAATGTCCTTCCCGCAAGCATGGATTGACTGAACGGGTTCCCCTAACAGGCCCCCAAAGTCCTGAATCTTGGTCTTGGTCCAGGAGACCTCTAGGCCTAAGGGCTTTGCCTCATTGCTGAATGCATTAAGTTCGGCCCCCAGTGACTCCAGGGACTTAGATAGGATAGTAACATCATTGGCAAAGTCAAGGTCTGAGACCTTGATACTGCCCAGTGTTCCTCCACACTGACTTTGGCTAGTAGCTCTGCCCATTATCCCGTCCATACAGGTGTTGAAAAGTGTTGGTGTAAGGGGACAGTCTTGCCTCACACTTGAATTATCAGGGAAGAAATTTGACAGACCCCCTCCACACTTACAGCACTTTCAGTACTGGTATAAAGGCTTGCTATTAGGCCAATAATCTGTGTCGCAATTCCTGAGTCTCAGGATCTCCCATAGCGATTCACGATGCACCGAGTCAAACGCCTTCTTGAGGTCGATGTAGGCTGCAAGCAATCCACGACCAAACTCACGACGATGTCCCGCAATTACTCAAAGCGCCAGTATTCGGTCTATTGTAGACTTGCCTTAATAGGTGGTCATGGATCCATTTCGTAAAAATGTGGGCGAAAACTTTGCCTGGTATGCTGAGCAATGTAATGCCACGGTAGTTACTACAGTCCTAACAATCCTCTTTCCCCTTCCAGAGAGGGATGATCACACCCCTCAACAGGTCAGGGGGAATGGTACCAGACTGCCAGATGGCAGTCAAGACTGTATGCAAGCCCCTAGCCATATGTTCACCCGCAGCCTTTAGAAGTTCAGCAGGGATATCACATATGCCTGTAGCTTTCCCAATCTTCAGCTTAGAAATCGCCATCCTAACCTCCATTAGGGTAGGAGGTTCCTCGCTGATGGGTGGGTCCAAGCTAGCTGTTGGAGGGTCTACCTGGTACAACTGTTCTGATTACTCAGCCAAACATAATCTGAGATGATCTGTCCATCCCTGATCGGTCTGCAGTCATCTGTGAGGAGGGCTTAGGATTCAGCTTTCTCAGGGCTTGGTAGGCAGGGCGAAGGTCTTTTTACCAAGAAATGGCCTTCAACCACCTCAGCAAGATTCCTGGTGAACTGTTTCTTGTCCTTCTCAGCAGTGTCCGAACCCCTGTCCGAAGACCTGATTGCCATACAGCCGAGCCATGCGACACGCTTGAGTGGCCTCCAATATCTCCAAGGAAACGGAAATTCTGCCTTGCCCTCGGGCATACGCCATTGGACTCCTGGCTGTTTTTGAGTTTTTTCGCGCTTGAAAACTCCCACAGAGCAACTGGGCCCTGTCAGGTTGTCGAGTTCTGTGAATCGGTTAGAGACTCCCCATGGTGAACTCATGGATAACTCCCCCTCCCTCAGTCTTTCCAAATGAAACACCTTAGAGTGGAGGGACGTGGAGTTTTGAAGTGGACCAGTAGGCTAGCCACAACCAGCCTATGGTCAGTGCCACAGAACTCGGCACTCTGGTGAACTCTACAGCTCTGGAGGATCCTCCATCGCGTGCTAACAAAAATGTGGTCGATCTCCTTGGCCACTGTACCCATATCACTATACCATGTCCAGCAATGCAGGTTGGAACGC
>NC_051423.1:15830063-15840063 GCF_015228065.2 Penaeus monodon | reverse complement strand
GAATTTTCTGCAATTTTAAAAAGATGTGTTTTTATGAAAAAGGGGGTCCCGTTGGTCCTTCTTGTGAAAACTGAAGACTGCTAGACGAGGGGAGAGAGAGAGAGAGAGATTCGAGTGGTTCGCAGCCAAACGGGGAAACAAGAAAAAATTCGAAGGAGACTGGAACGCCCCCGAAAAACCCTTTAAAGGGAAAAACCATCAGATGAGGGTGAGTTGTTGGTGAAGTTTTCCCTAAACGCCAAAATTGGGAACGTTTCCCAATTTATCGTTCACCCTAATCCTAAAAGGAGATAAACGTTACAATGTGAAATAAATACGAATGTTGACTTAATATCTAGAAATTTAATTTTTTGGTGTGAATAACACATGTTTCATAAGGGGCCTTTTTTTTGCCCCCCCCGAAACCCCCAAAAGTACGCGCACATTATTGGAACTGTTGAAAATTTTAGATTCAGATTTTAACCCTACTATGTACATGTCAATCAAGCATGATGTTTTGTAATATATTTTTACACAGTTTCCCCAAAAACAGATTTTTATTTTCATTAATTACAAAACGCATAAGGCGAAGAAAGGTGTGTAAAAACAAAATAAATTTAGAGTAGTCAATTATTTTTCATTTTTATAAAGCTTCCACAAAGTTTTTTTGTAATCAAATATACTTTAATGCTTTTTATTGCCCTTTTTTTACGAAATTAAGAAAAGAGACTTTTTTTAAACTTTGAATGTCAGTACAAAATTTTATGCTATGTGTTTTGTAGTGGACCGCGATACAACATTAAAAATTTTGTATAATATGTTATGGGTTTTAAGATGTAAAACATATTTTGCATCGTTTTTGTTTGATTTAATGGCCCTAATGTTTAAATTTAAAGGGGTTTCAGCACAAGGTGTTAAGCGATGGGGGTGGTAGCCTAGGTGGTTTTAAATGCTTGCATGCCTGTTCTCGCTGCTGTTCCAGCACGAGAACAGCCCTTTTCCCGGGGGTTTGTTGGTCCCAGGGAATGAGGTCTCTGGCTCCTGGTACCGCGTTCCAAACCTGTGCTGGGCATGGTTTAGGATATGGGACAGGGCCAAAGGGGATCGACCACATTTTTTTTACACGCGATGGGGATCCTCCAGAGCTGTAGAGTTCACACAGAGTGCCGATTCTGGGAGGTGTCCTGACCATAGCTGGTTGTGGCCTAGCCCTACTGGTCCACTTCAAACTCCACGTCCCTCCACTCGAAGTGTTGTCATTTGAAAGACTGGGGAGGGGGAGTGTTATCCATGAGTTCACCATGGCAGTCTCTAACCGATTCCAGAACTCGACAACCTGAAGACCCAGTTGCTCTGTGGGATTTCTTCAGCGCGAAACACTCCAAAGCACCCAGGAGTCCAATGGCGTATGCCCGAGGGCAAAGGCAAATTCCGTTTCCTTGGAGATATTGGAGGGCCACTCAAGCGTGTCGCATGGCTCGGCTGTATTGCAAAATCAGGTCTTGCGGACAGGGGTTTCGGACACTGCTGAGAAGGACAAGAAACAGTTCACCATGCATCTTGCTGAGGTGGTTGAAGCCATTTCTTGTAAACGACCTTCGCCTGCCTCCAAGCCCTGAAAAAGCTGAATCCTAAGCCCTCCTCACAGATGATGCCAAGCCGATCAGTGGATTGGACAGATCATCTCAGTTATGTTGGGCTGACTATTTTGAGCAGTTGTACCAGGTATACCCCCAACAGCTAGCTTGGACCCACCCATCAGCGAGGAACCTCCTACCCTATGGAGGTTAGATGGCGAGTTCTAAGCTGAAGATTGGGAAAGGCTACAGGCATATGTGATATCCCCTGCTGAACTTCTAAAGCTGCGGGTGCACATATGATAGGGGCTTGCATACAGTCTTACGCCAGCTGGCAGTCTGGTACCATTCCCCCTGACCTGTTGAGGGGTGTGATCATCCCTCTCTGGAGGGGAAGAGGATTGTAGGACTGATAACTACCGTGGCATTACACTGCTCAGCATACCAGGCAAATGTTTTTTCGCCCAATTTTTACGAAATGGATCATGAACCACCTATTAAGGCAAGTCGTACATAGCCGAAATACTGCGCTTTGAGTAATTGCGGGACATTCGTCGTGAGTTGGTCGTGGATTGCTTTGCAGCCTACATCGACCTCAAGAAGGCGTTTGACTCGTGGCAAATCCCCCCGTGACTCGCTTGGGAGATCCTGAGACTCAGGAATTGCGACACAGATTATTGGCCTAATAGCAATCCTTTATACCGTACTGAAGTGCTGGTAAGTGTGGAGGGGGTCTGTCAAATTTCTTTCCCCTTATAATCAACTGTGAGGCAAGACTGTCCCCTTACACCAACACTTTTCAACACCTGTATGGACGGGATAATGGGCAGAGCTACTAGCCAAAGTCAGTGTGGGGAAACACGGGGCAGTATCAAGGTCTCAGACCTTGACTTTGCCGATCATGTTCCTATCCTATCTAAGTCCCTGGAGTCACTGGGGCCGAACTTAATGCATTCAGCAATGAGGCAAACCCCTTAGGCCTAGAGTCTCCTGGACCAAGACCAAGATTCAGGACTTTGGGGGCCTTTAGGGGAACCCGTTCAGTCAATCCATGCTTGCGGGAAGGACATTAAAAGTCCAGAGAGTTTTACATACTTTGGTAGCGTAGTCCATATCTCGGGGCTGTCAGACCATGAAGTCATATGTGGATTGGTCTGGCAACAAGAGCCAAGAACTTGATCAACAAAAGCATTTGGAGATGTCGGTACTTATGCAGAAGGGATAAGCTACGTGTCTTCAAGGCCTTGATACTGCCAGTTTTACTATATGGAAGCGAAATTTGGATGCTATCTAGTGCCTTCGAGTCTCGTCTTGATGCCTTTTTTAACAAGTCAGTTCGCCGGGTCATGGGATACAGTTGGCAGGACCACGTGTCCAACCGACAGCTACCAGTGAGACGGGCATGAGACCTTTTTACTTGCATAATCCGGGATCGCCAAACTCGGGTTTATATGGGTACCTAGCTCTTTTCCCCCTGTGGATGACCCTATCGGGTTGTCCTCTTTGTGAGACAACCCTGGTGGAGGAAGCCTGTGGGACGACCCAGGAGGTCATGGTTTGGGCAGCACGACGAGACCTGTCATGAGGAATTAGAGATGGGCCTGCCTGGAGACTCGCTATGAGGGACCCTCGTGGTTGGAAGCGAAGGGTGAATGCGGCCATGCACCCCCGTCGGCGTTAGCTCCTTGATGATGATGATGATGATGACGGTAGACAATGATACATGGTAAAGGTGATCATGAAAGAATGGTGGAAATATTTGTAGTTGTTTTGTTTTTGGAAGTTCATTATAAATTTCAAGAACTGGGATGCTTGATAGTGCGAGTTAAATTTATTCTTTGTTTTACATTGAAATAATTAGTTACGAAATGTTTATGAATGGTTAGTGTGACTTTCTCGTTGCTTAATCCTTGATCATTGTGCCATATGTAAATGTAATGTGTATTAGTGTGGAAATTTAAGATTTGGAGTTGTGATTTTGGTTATATTCTTTTATCTTATGATATCTATGGGAGTTCAATTATTTTATACGGCATGTGAATATTTGTTGTTGTTTACAACATTTGCAGGTTGAATAAAGATCGAATATATGCAGCCTCGCATGTACTTGCCCATAATACTACTCGTATTCCAGTGGTGTAAAGGTTCGCATAGAGCTGAGCTATGCTTAAACATTCGAAGTTATGATGGAGGAAGATTCAAATCACACCCCATTTAGTTTGAGAAAGCTAGCCGATAGGGATCCTGAAAGTAGAGAGTTCACAAAAGTAGCTCCTTCCGGGGAGGGTGCGGAAACAGTTGAAGGCGTAGGCCCTCACCACTTCAGTCTGGGATATTTAGATACCATCGAGATAGAAATTATTAGATTCTCCCTGGCTAAGATCAGTTGTCCAACAGATGAAAAAGGACGGTTTACGATTAGCAGATCCCCAGGATATTAATTGTAGAAGATATTTTGGCAAGTTTATTGGCTGTGCAAAATTGGTCAAAGATATCAATGTTTTCAGAAATTTTTGGAGCCATTCCTCAAAGAAAAAGGACAAGTTCTTTAATAAGTCGTTTCAAATGAAAATCATTCCTTTAAATCTGGAAGCTCAGAATATTGAAAACCCTCCTATACATTACTTGTGGAACTTCGATGCCATTATCATTGATGATAAGCAGTATAGCAGGGGTTTTGGGGGCAGCATATGCTATAGAGCAGTTTTCTGCAAAATAGATCATGGTTTCTATGAAAAGTATTTTGCAAGATTACCATCCAAAGGAAACCATAAGGTGCTATCCACTGATGATCATATGCCTAGGGTCAACTAGATAAATGCATGATAGTTTAAGTAGAGGTCCAGGGAAACTAAGATATGAAATATTTCGATTATTTGCAGAAAGATTTTTTTATAGAGTTATTACACAATCTCACACTGAAGGTCGATATTTGCCATGTCACCCAGCTTTAAGTCATCTATTACTCCTGTTATAATTTGTGATGATTAGGCAAGCCAGGATTCCCATTTCACTTGGCAGATGGTAGTGCTAGCTCTTGGTTGGTTCTTTATGATTTTAAATATCATGTATGAGATATTCGTATGAGATATTGTTGCCACTATGTTCCCTTTCAGTTAAAGAAGCTAGATAAAGATGTTTAAGAGAAAATCATCATGAAAATGGGATATTGTTCCGTGTTATATGAAATAACACGACAGAATTGGCCCGAATTCCATGACGTAAAGACAGCTGGCAAATTTTACGTATATATTGTGTTGCTCCACGCAAGTACATGTGGTTTGATTAGTTTTGTTTGCTTGTTAATACAGTTCATCTAAATCATATAAGTTTTGTTTATAGTAAATGGATTTATTTTAGCACCTCAGATTATCCTTATCGAAGTTCAATATTAATATATTTAATCTAATTGAGAAGGATGTTCAGTGTGCCGAATGCCCTAGACATTTAAATAGAGTAATGGATTAATTAAATAAACCAAATAAACAAACACAGAATGCAATGAATAAATAAATGGGAATAGAGAAAGACTTATTTCCCACCTTCGTTGTGATATTCCCATGAAAGGGAAACAACACTGTGTTGTGTAGTAAATACTAAATTAACTGTTTCCTTGGTGATGATTTGATTATAAGGCATAGCAAATTGTCTGTAGGGGGAATTTCGTTGAATTACATTTTAGAAATTCGAATATCTCTATCGGGAAAACTTATAGTCATTTTGAGAGTCCTATTTCAACCTTTTCATTACAAGCTACTTTCAACATCCATATCTTGCAATAACAATCTCCTTACAAGGATATATTGTTAAGAGGATTTTATGTGGATAATTTCACTGCTATTGTAGTCGGAGGAACTTCTCTGCATGCCTTAAAAGCTACCATGTGCCCTATCCCCTCTGAATATTAGCTAAGTGGAGATACCTGGTAGCTACCAGGTATCTCCACTTAGCTAATATTCCTTTACAAATATAGCATTCTAGCAACGCCATATTTGATGAATGGACAGATGTACAGAACGCAAATCCACTGTAGTATGTTGGGTGTTTGTCCTGGGTAAGACAATAAACTGCACCCTGGGGTTCCCTTGAACAAGGATAGCTCCCTATACCAGGGTTGCGGTGAAACTGTCGGCAGCAGGGCAGTGGATATCTGGTGAAAACACCTTCAGTTCTACTGACTACTGGTTTCACCAAATAATATGTCTGGCGTATTACAGTGTAACTGTTTTAAAGCGGCAGAGATAGTTCCTCCTAGTTAGTTGGAGACTGCGAGTTGAGAAGGAGCCTGGGGGATTCCACTCAACTTTTATTTTCTAACAAACCTCTACACCAATGATTAAATACAGAAATGATAATTCATACCACATCGCCCGTCTCGTGGGTTATCAAGGGGCGCGTTAGTCAGTGGGCAACCAGGCTGACAATGTTAAACATGCATCTGGAAGACAAAGAAGATAAAGAAAACATGTCCAATTAAGAAACACATTAAAAATCGGAACGTGGAACGTAAGGAAAATGAAAGAGATGGGTAAATTACATACTGTCTGTAACGAAACAACATTCAAATACTAGGAATAAGTGAGACCAATTGGAAAAGTAATGGAAGTTTCAAAACTAAAGAAAACAAGACAGTTTTTTTTCTGGAAAAGAAGAAGGAAATTATGGTCACGGAGTTGCTATGATTCTCACCAAAAAAACTGCAAATGCACTAATTGGGTACAGCCCAATAAATGATCGCATTTTAAAAGTCAGAATACAAGCAAAACCTCATAACATTAGTATTATACAATGCTACGCACCAACCAATATTGCAAGTGATGAAGAAATGGAAAATTTTAGACACAATCCCTAACAGAGATGTAAAAATAATCATGGGAGACCTCAACGCCAAAATATGAAAAAATTATCTAAAAAATGACACGTGGAAAATGCAGCCTTGGAGATATAAATGAAAGAGGTAAAGATTTCATTGAATTCTGTAGTACAAATAATCTAGTTATAACCAATACATTGTTCCAACACCACCCAAGACACTTGTACACGTGGTTTTCACCAGACAAAAGAACATGCAACCAAATTGACTACATTGTGCTGAACCAAAAATGGAAAAGTTGCATAAAAATGCCAAAACAAGACCTGGTGCCGACTGCAACAGTGACCACCAACTACTAACTATATACTTTAAAATAAGACTCAAAAAGATGAAGCGTCCAACACCACCTCTAAAGCTCGACTACAAAACTCTTGATAACAATTACAGAATTACAGTGTCAAACAAATTTGAAATACTCAATCAATCTGAATATGATAAAACACCAAATGAGTTGTGGGAAGAAGGAAAAGAACTCCTGCTGAGCACTGCTTAAGAAACTATCGCCAAAAAGAAAAAGACAAATTCCCACTGAATATCTGAAAAAACACTAAGTGAAATTGAAACAAGAAGATGCCTAAAATCAATAATCCAGTTGAAAAAGTAATTTACAAAGAACAAAATACAAAAATTCAAAGATTATTGCGACAAGATAAGGAAAAATATTTAAATGAACATTGCTAGAGAATTGAAAACTGTTCTATCAATAAGACAACTACAGAACACTACGAAGGAGTACGAAACATCACACGAAAATTTAAACCTACAATGGACACTATCCAAACTGAACATGGACTTGTTTTATGTGATGGAAAAGAAGTCAAAGATAGAT
This sequence comes from Penaeus monodon, assembly GCF_015228065.2. Lineage (NCBI taxonomy): Eukaryota > Metazoa > Arthropoda > Malacostraca > Decapoda > Penaeidae > Penaeus > Penaeus monodon. The sequence continues at coordinate 15,832,805 of NC_051423.1, read as the reverse complement.
GGAATCAATACTGTTCCAACCTATACCAAAAGAATAAAGATCTAACAACAACATTAATTAGACTCAATGACAACGAAGATGAACCACCGCCACTGCTAGACGAAGTTATAAAAGCCATAAAAGAAGTTAAGATTAACAAGAGCCCCGGAATTGATGAAATAACAGCAGAACTAATTAAGAATGCTGGCGAAAGTGTTGAATACTTCTACAAACTCTGTACAAAAATATGGAATAAAAGAAGATGGCCAGAAGACTGGGTAAAATCAATCTTTACTCCCATACCTAAAAAGGTGACGCACTCCAATGCAACAATAAAGGACAATTGCATTATAGTCACAGCAGCAAAATTTTGTTGAAATTATTGCTGAAAGAATGAAGTCAAAGTTAAGAGAGGAATTGCAGACGAACAAGCAGGTTTTTCGCCCTGGAAAAGGTACCAGAAACCAGATTCTAAATTTAAAATTGATCATACAGAAAACAGAGAACATCAAAAAGACCTATACCTGTGTTTCATCGATTATGTGAAAACTTTTGATACTGTTGATCACGATATCTTCTGGAATAACATGAACGATATGAAGTTTCCAATAAACATCATCCAACTAATAAAAGCCATGTATGACCAACAACAAGCAGCTGTAAGAACCACTTATGGGTTAACAGAATGGTTCGAAGTCAAACAAGGAGTGCGACAAGGTTGCATTCTGTCTCCGCACCTCTTTAACATTCTGAAACAATTATGAGAGGTGCTCTAGAGAATTTTGAAGGAACTGTGGATGTTGGAGGATACAAAATATCAAATCTGAGGTACGCCGATAATATAGTTTTGATTGCCAGCAGTATCACTGAACTACAACAACTACTAGATAAAGTTAGAGAAGCAAGCGAAAAGGCTGGCTTGTTTCTTAATGCCAAGAAAACTAAGATCATGAAGATTCAAAGATACCGGCAATGAACAATGATGACATGTTTACAATCAATGAAATGATTGTGGAAAATGTGAAAGAGTTCACTTATCTTGGAGCTGTTTTAGCTAATACATATGATGATTCACCGGAGAGAAAAAGAAGAATTGCCATTGCCAAAAACGCCACAATTGCTCTCAATAACATCTGGAAAGACCAAAGCATTACCTTACGGACAAAGCTGAGGTTATTGAACTCATTAGTTTTCCCAATTGCATCATATGGTTCTGAGTGTTGGGTGCTGAAGTAGATAGACAAGAAAAAGATCAATAGTTTTGAAATGTGGTGTTACAGACGAGTACTGCGTATTAGCTGGACAGAGAAGAAGACGAATGATGAAGTGCTGAGAAAAATAAATTGTAAAGACCGGCTGTTGGACATCTTGAACAGGAGGAAATTAAAGTTTATTGGTCATGTGATGAGAAGTAAAAGTATTGAGAAAGACTTGCTGACAGGGATGGTGATAGGAAACAGAGGAAGATGCAAACCAAAGACAAGACTGAGCGACAATATCAAAGATATTTGCGGGCTGTCGATGGTACAAGTGGAAAGAAAAGCGTAAGATCGAGTTTAGTGGCGAAGGATGGTGGAGAGGTCCACGGCTGCTCAAACATGAGCATACCGTTATTGATGATGATGTTGGGTGTGACGACGGAAAGAGAGATAACACATTGTGGTATAAACATAATTTGTTTTCTAAATATATTTTGATGCAATTATCATTTTTGTTACACCAAAGTATGTGGGATGTTGGGTCATTAAGTAGAATAATTATTGGTATAGTTTTAGCTCGTCGTCAGTATATGATTTTTTTTTTATTGATATTGATATAATCGAAGGCATGATTATATAAATAATCAGGTGGTTTGTCCGATATTTCCCGACAGACGTCTTCGTGAAAGCGTCTTTTATTTTGTGTGTGTGTATGTGTGAACGTGAGTGTGTGTAAGTGTGAGTGTGTGTATGTGTGTGTGTGTGTGTGTGTGTGTGTGTGTGTGTGAATGCGAGTGTGTGTAAGTGTGAATGTGTGTGAATGTGAGTGTGTGTAGATGTGAGTGTGTGTATGTGAGAGTGTGTGTGTGTGTTTGTGTGTGCGTGTGCTGGCCAGATCTCCAGACTAAAGATCATTCTTGATGCCAACAACATTTAATATTTATTTATATTAATATAGTATTATTGCACATCGAAGGCATGATTAGATAAATAATTAGGTGGTTTGCCCGATATTTCCCGACAGACGTCTTCGTGAAAGCGTCTTTTTTTTTGTGTGTGTGAGTGTGTGTGTGTGTGTGTGTGTGTGTGTGTGAGTGTGTGTGTGTGTGTGTGTGTGAGTGTGTGTGTGTGTGTGTGAATGCGAGTATGTGTGTGTGTGTGAGTGTGTGTGTGTGTGTGTGTGTGTGTGTGTGTGTGTGTGTGTGTGTGTGTGTGTGTGCTGGCCAGATCTCCAGACTAAAGATCATCCTTGATGCCTACAACATTTATCAGAAATACGGCGTTGAAAATCAAGGCCTTGCAATACACGTTGTCGTCTCTTTGGAAGTGGAAGCGCGATGCAATAGTGAATTGTTGAAAAATGTAATCGTGGTATCGTTTTAGTCCTGCAATAAATAAATAAAGTAAGATAAATAAAAGAAATTCAGTTTCAGTTATTCAGTCATTTATTTCACTTATTGTAAGCCGTTTCTAAATCTGGTTGTGTTAACATTATAGTTTTTTTTCATGTTTTTACTTCTATAGTTTTTCATTTTTTTATATGCCTATTAATCTTTATCATTGT
>NC_051423.1:15812923-15829963 GCF_015228065.2 Penaeus monodon | reverse complement strand
ATTATTGGAACTCGTTGAAATATTTTTAGATTCAGATTGTATAAAAAATTTTCAACGAGTTCCAATAATGTGCGCGTACATGTGGGGGTTTCGGAATGCTACAAAAAAGGCCCTTATGTAACAGTGTTATATCACCCCAAAAAATTTAAATTTTCAGAATTACAGTCCCCATTCGTATTATTTCACTTTGAATGTTTATCCCCTTTTCTAGGTTTAGGGTGAACGATACTATAGGACGTTCTTGGCTCTTGCTGCCAGACCAATCCATATTTTGACTTCATGGTCGGACAGCCCAGAGATATGGACTACGCTACCAAAGTATGTAAAACTGTTAGGGGAACCCTTTCAGTCAATCCATGCTTGCGGCAAGGACATTGAAGCCCACAGAGAGTTTTACATACTTTGGTAGCGTAGTCCATATCTTGGGCTGTCGGGACCATGAAGTCAATATATGGATTGGTCTGGCAGCAAGGGCCAATAGCTTGATCAACAAAAGGATTTGGAGATGTCGGTACCTATGCATAAGGGCTAAGCTACGTGTCTTAAAGGGCCCTTTGATACTGCAGTTTTACTCTATGGAAGCGAAATTTGGACGCTATCAGTCCCTTCGAGTCTCGTCTTGATGACTTTGTAACAAGTCAGTTCCCCGGGTCATGGGGTACAGTTGGCGGGCCCACTGTCCAACCGACAGCTACACAGTGAGACTGGCATGGGACCTATTACTTGCATAACCCGGAAAATCGCCAATCAGGCTATATGGGTACCTAGCTCGTTTCCCTGTGGATGACCCTGCCTATCGGGTTTGTCTCTTGTGAGACAACCCTGGGTAGAGGAAGCCTGTGGGACGACCCAGGAGGTCAGGGGTTTGGGCAGCTCGACGAGACCTGTCATGAGGAATTAGAGATGGGCCTTGGAGACTCGCTATGGGGACCCTCGTGGTTGGAAGCGAAGGGTGAATGCGGCCATGCCCCCCCGGTCGGCGTTAGCCCCTTGATGATGAGTGATGAGGACGGTAGACAAGATACATGGTACAGGTGATCATGAAAGAATGGTGGAAACTGTTTGCGGGAAAAAAATTTGTAGTTGTTTTGTTTTTGGAAGTTCATTATAAATTTTAAGAAGAACTTGGGATGCTTGATAGTGCGAGTTAAATCTATTCTTTTTTTTACATTGAATGATTAGTTATGAAATGTTTATGAATAGTTAGTGTGACTTTCTCGTTGCTTAATTCTTATCATTGGCCCTATGTAAATGTAATGTGTATTTGTGTGGGAAAATTTTAAAATTTTGGAGTTGTGATTTTGGTTTTATTTTTTTATCTTACGATATCTATGGGGGGTTCAATTATTTTATACGGCATGTGAATATTTGTTGTTGTTTTCAACATTTTCAGTTTTAATAAAGATCGGAATATATGCAGCCTCGCATGTACTTGCCCATAGTACTACTCGTATTCCAGTGGTGCAAAGGTTCACATAGAGCTGAGCTTTGCTTAAACATTCGAAGTTATGATGGAGGAAGATTCAAATCACACCCCATTTAGTTTGAGAAAGCCAGCCGATAGGGATCCTGAAAGTAGAGAGTTCACAAAAGTAGCTCCTTCCGGGGAGGGTGCGGAAACAGTTGAAGGCCAGAGGTTTCGGTTGAAAAGGGCGTAGGCCCTCACCACTTCAGTCTGGGATATTTAATTATCATCGAGATAGAAATTATTAGATTCTCCCTGGCTAAGATCAGTTGTCTAACAGATGAAAAAGGACGGTTTACGATTAGCAGATCCCCAGGATATTAATTGTAGAAGATATTTTGGCAAGTTTATTGGCTGTGCAAAATTGGTCAAAGATATCAATGTTTTCAGAAATTTTTGGAGCCATTCCTCGAAGAAAAGGACAAGTTCTGTAATAAGTCGTTTCAAATGAAAATCATTCCTTTAAATCTGGAAGCTCAGAATATTGAAAACCCTCCTATACATTACTTGTGGAACTTCGATGCCATTATCATTGATGATAAGCAGTATAGCAGGGGTTTTGGGGGCAGCATATGCTATACAGCAGTTTTCTGCAAACATAGATCATGGTTCTATGAAAAGTATTTTGCAAGATTACCATCCAAAGGAAACCATAAGGTGCTATCCACTGATGACCATATGCCTAGGGGTCAACCAAGATAAATGCATGAAAGTTTAAGTAGAGGTCCAGGGAAACTAAGATATGAAATATTTCGATTATTTTCAGAAAGATTTTTTATAGGAGTTGTTACACAATCTCACACTGAAGGTCGATATTTGCCATGTCACCCAGATTTAAGTCATCTACTACTCCTGTTATAATTTGTGATGATTAGGCAAGCCAGGATTCCCATTTCACTTGGCAGATGGTAGTGCTAGCTCTTGGTTGGTTCTTTATGATTTTAAATCTCATGTATGAGATATTCGTATGAGATATTGTTGCCACTATGTTCCCTTTCAGTTAAAGAAGCTAAATAATGATGTTTAAGTGAAAATCATCATGAAAATGGGATATTGCTCCGCGTGAAATAACACGACAGAATTGGCCCGAATTCCATGACGTAAAGACAGCTGGCAAAATTTACGTATATATTGTGTTGCTCCACGCAAGTATGTGTGGTTTGATTAGTTTTGTTTGCTTATTAATACAGTTCATCTATAATATAAGTTTTGTTTATAGTAAATGGATTTATTTTAGCACCTCAGATTATCCTTATCGAAGTTCAATATTAATATATTTAATCTAATTGAGAAGGATGTTCAGTCTGCTGAATGCCCTAGACATTTAAAGAGTAATGGATTAATTAAATAAACCAAATAAACAAACACAGAATCCAATGAATAAATAAATGGGAATAGAGAAAGACTTATTTCCCACCATCGTTGTGATATTCCCATGAAAGGAAGACAACACTGTGTTGTGTAGTAAATACTAGATTAACTGTTTCCTTTGGTGATGATTTGATTATAAGGCATATCAAATTGTCTGTAGGGGGTAATTTCGTTGAATTACATTTTAGAAATTGGAATATCTCTATCGGGAAAACTTGAGAGTCCTATTTCAACCTTTTCATTACAAGCTACTTTGAACATCCATATCTTGCAATAACAATCTCCTTACAAGGATATATTGTTAACAGGATTTTATGTGAATAATTTCACTGCTATTGTGGTCCGAGAAACTTCTCTGCATGCCTTAAAAGCTACCATGTGCCCTATCCCCTCTGTAAGTACAGGTATCTCCACTTAGCTAATATTCCTTACAAATATAGCATTCTAGCAAACCCCATATTGATGAATGGACAGATGATACAGAACGCAAATCCACTGTAGTATGTTGGGTGTTTGTCCTGGGTAAGACAATAAACTGCACCCTGGGGTTCCCTTGAACAAGGATAGCACCCTATTAGCTCCCTATACCAGGGTTGCGGTGAAACTGTCGGCAGCAGGGCAGTGGATATCTGGTGAAAACACCTTCAGTTCTACTGTTTACTGGTTTCACCAAATAATATGTCTGGCGTATTACAGTGTAACTGTTTTAAAGCAGCAGAGATAGTTCCTCCTAGTAAGTTGGAGACTGCGAGTTGAGAAGGAGCCTGGGGATTCCACTCAACTTTTATTTTCTCCTGACAAACCTCTACACCAATGATTAAATACAGAAATGATAATTCATACCACATCGCCCGTCGCGTGGGTTATCAAGGGGCGCGTTAGTCAGTGGGCAACCAGGCTGACAATGTTAAACATGCATCTGGAAGACAAAGAAGATAAAGAAAACATGTCCAATTAAGAAACATTAAAAATCGGAACGTGGAACGTAAGGAAAATGAAAGAGATGGGTAAATTACATACTGTCTGTAACGAAATAGATAGATACAACATTCAAATACTAGGAATAAGTGAGACCAATTGGAAAAGTAATGGAAGTTTCAAAACAAGAAAACAAGACAGTTCTTTTTTCTGGAAAAGAAGAAGGAAATTATAGTCACGGAGTTGCTATGATTCTCACGAAAAAAAACTGCAAATGCACTAATTGGGTACAGCCCAATAAATGATCGCATTTTAAAAGTCAGAATACAAGCAAAACCTCATAACATTAGTATTATACAATGCTACGCACCAACCAATATTGCAAGTGATGAAGAAATGGAAAATTTTTATAACTCTCTCCAAGATACTTTAGACACAATCCCTAACAGAGATGTAAAATAATCATGGGAGACCTCAACGCCAAAGTAGGAAAAAATTATCTAAAAAATGACACCTGTGGAAAATTCGGCCTTGGAGATATAAATGAAAGAGGTAAAGATTTTATTGAATTCTGTAGTACAAATAATCTAGTTATAGCCAATACATTGTTCCAACACCACCCAAGACACTTGTACATGTGGTTTTCACCAGACAAAAGAACACGCAACCAAATTGACTACATTGTGCTGAACCAAAAATGGAAAAGTTGCATAAAAAATGCCAAAAACAGACCTGGTGCCGACTGCAAACAGTGACCCCAACTACTAACTATCGACTTTAAAATAAGACTAAAAAGATGGAGCGTCCAACACCACCTCTAAAGCTCGACTACAAAACTCTGATAACAATTACAGAATTACAGTGTCAAACAAATTTGAAATACTCAATCAATGTGAAGATGATAAAACACCAAATGAGTTGTGGGAAGAAGGAAAAGAACTCATGCTGAGCACTGCTTAAGAAACTATCGCCAAAAAGAAAAAGACAAATTCCCCCTGGATATCTGAAAAAAACACTAAGTGAAATTGAAACAAGAAGATGCCTAAAATCAAAGGATATCAATAATCCAGTTGAAAAAGTAATTTACAAAAAAAAAAATACAAAAATTCAAAGATTATTGCGACAAGATAAGGAAAAATATTTAAATGAACATTGCCAGAGAATTGAAAACTGTTCTATCAATAAGACAACTAAAGAACTCTACCAAGGAGTACGAAACATCACACGAAAATTTAAACCTACAATGGACACTATCAAAACTGAAGATGGACTTGTTTTATGTGATGGAAAAGAAGTCAAAGATAGATGGAATCAATATTGTTCCAACCTATACAAAAAGAATAAAGATCTAACAACAACATTAATGAGACTCAGTGACAAACGAAGATGAACCACCGCCACTGCTAGACGAGTTATAAAAGCCATAAAAGAAGTAAAGAATAACAAGAGCCCCGGAATAGATGAAATAACAGCAGAACTAATTAAGAATGCTGGCGAAAGTGTTGAATACTTCTTCTACAAACTCTGTACAAAAATATGGAATATAAGATGGCCAGAAGACTGGGTAAAATCAATCTTTACTCCCATACCTAAAAAAGGTGACGCACTCCAATGCAACAATAATAGTACAATTGCATTAATAAGTCACAGCAGCAAAATATTGTTGAAAATTATTGCTGAAAGAATGAAGTTGAAGTTAAGAGAGGAAATTGCAGACGAACAAGCAGGTTTTCGCCCTGGAAAAGGTACCTGAAACGAGATTCTAAATCTAAAATTGATCATAGAGAAAAACAGAGAACATCAAAAAGACCTATACCTGTGTTTCATCGATTATGTGAAAGCTTTTGATACTGTTGATCACGATATCCTCTGGAATAACATGAACGATATGAAGTTTCCATGTATGACCAACAACAAGCTGCTGTAAGAACCACTTATGGGTTAACAGAATGGTTCGAAGTCAAACAAGGAGTGCGACAGGGTTGCATTCTGTCTCCGCACCTCTTTAACATATATTCTGAAACAATTATGAGAGGTGCTCTAGAGAATTTTGAAGGAGCTGTGGATGTTGGAGGATACAAAATATTAAATCTGAGGTACGCCGATGATATAGTTTTGATTGCCAGCAGTATCACTGAACTACAACAACTACTAGATAAAGTTAGAGAAGCAAGCGAAAAGGCTGGCTTGTTTCTTAATGCCAAGAAAACTAAGATCATGAAGATTCATGATGAACAATGTTACAATCAATGGAATGATTGTGGAAAATATGAAAGAGTTCACTTATCTTGGAGCTGTTTTTAACTAATACATATGATGATTCACCGGAGATGAAAAGAAGAATTGCCATTGCCCAAAACGCCATAATTGCTCTCAATATCATCTGGAAAGACCGAAGCATTACCTTACGGACAAAACTGAGGTTATTGAACTCATTAGTTTTCCCAATTGCATCATCATATGTTGGGTGCTGAAGTAGATAGACAAGAAAAAGATCAATAGTTTTGAAATGTGGTGTTACAGACGAGTACTGCGTATTAGCTGGACAGAGAAGAAGACGAATGATGAAGTGCTGAGAAAAATGAATTGTAAAGACCGGCTGTTGGATATCTTGAACATAAGGAAATTAAAGTTTATTGATGAGAAGTAAAAGTATTGAGAAAGACTTGCTGACAGGGATGGTGATAGGAAACAGAGGAAGAGGCAAACCAAAGACAAGACTGAGCGACAATATCAAAGATATTTGCGGGCTGTCGATGGTACAAGTAAAAAGAAAAGCGTAAGATCGAGTTTAGTGGCGAAGGATGGTGGAGAGGTCCACGGCTGCTCAAACATGAGCATACCGTTATTGATGATGATGATGTTGGGTGTGACGACGGAAAGAGAGATAACACATTGTGGTATAAACATAATTTGTTTTCTAAATATATTTTGATGCAATTATCATTTTTGTTACACCAAAGTATGTGGGATGTCGGGTCATTAAGTAGAATAATTATTGGTATAGTTTTAGCTCGTCGTCAGTATATGATTTTTTTTTTATTAATATTAATATAATCGAAGGCATGATTATATAAATAATCAGGTGGTTTGCCCGATATTTCCCGACAAACGTCTTCGTGGAAGCGTCTTTTCTTTTGTGTGTGTGTGTGTGTGTGTGTGTGTGTGTGTATGTGTGTGTGTGTGTGTGAATGCGAGTGTGTTTATGTAAGTGTGAGTGTGTGTAAATGTGAGTGTGTGTGAGTATGTGTGTGTGTGTGAGTGTGTGTGTGTGTGTGTGTGTGTGTGTGTGTGTGTGTGTGAGTGTGTGTGTGTGTGTGTGTGTTAGTGTGTGTGTGTGTAAGTGTGAGTGTGTGTTAGTGAGTGAGTGTGTGTGTGTGTGTGTGTGTGTGTGTGTGTGTGTGTGTGTGCTGGCCAGATCTCCAGACTAAAGATCATCCTTGATGCCTACAATATTTATCAGAAATACGGCGTTGAAAATCAAGGCCTTGCAATACACGTCGTCGTCTCTTTGGAAGTGGAAGCGCGATGCAAAAGTGAATTGTTGAAAAATGTAATCGTGGTATTGTTTTAGTCCTGCAACAAATAAATAAAGTAAGATAAATAAGAGAAATTCAGTTTCAGTTATTCAGTCATTTATTTCATCTTATTGTAAGCCGTTTCTAAATCTGGTTTGTTGTTAACATTATAGTTGTCATCTTTTTTTGTTATTGTGATGTTTATTTTTATAGCTGCCACTATTAATATTATTATCATTATTATAATCATCATTATTTTTTTATTAACTTTATCATTGTTATCATTATTTGTTATTGTTAATGTTATTATAATCATCATATTCATCATTTTTATCATTAGGAGTTATCAATATATCATCATTGTCCCAATCGTGCAAAAACTACCCTTTATCCAAGGCCTCCCCCACCCCTCCAGAGTGAGCAGAACAAAAAGATAAAGATGATGAGCTCTGCCACGGGGACAGTTTGATTGCGATTGTCATTTTTATGATGTTCTAAAAGGCGTAAGCCAGAGATTATCTCCCCACCCCGCTTATAGTTTGTACGCTCATGAAAAGTATGGAAAAAAGACGGATGACCTTTGCTGATATCGTCATCATTATTGTCACTCACTTTCATCACCATCATCTAAAAAGAAGAAAAAGTTAATTGAATTTCCTATTGACTTTTATTATTATGTGTAACATAAATTAACTCCCGTGTTAACAGCAAAATATATAACGAATTATTTTGCCTGAGATTTATGAGACGAGTCACTGGAAAGGTTCTAGATTATTCATGAAAACAGTTGATTACACACACACACACACACACACACACACACACACACACACACATACATACACATACCAAATACACACACACATACGTACACATACGTACACACACACAACACACACACAACACACACACACACACACACAATATATATATATATATATATATATATATATATATATATATATATTTGTGTGTGTGTGTGTGTGTGTGTGTGTGTGTGTGTGTGTGTGTGTGTGTGTGTGTGTGTGTACGTATGTGTACGTATGTGTGTGTGTATGTGTGTATGTGTATGTATGTGTGTGTGTGTGTGTGTGTGTGTGTGTGTGTGTGTGTGTGTAATCAACTGTTTTCATGAATAATCTAGAACCTTTCCAGTGACTCGTCTCATAAATCTCAGGCAAAATAATTCGTTATATATTTTGCTGTTAACACGGGAGTTAATTTATGTTACACATAATAATAAAAGTCAATAGGAAATTCAATTAACTTTTTCTTCTTTTTAGATGATGGTGATGAAAGTGAGTGACAATAATGATGACGATATCAGCAAAGGTCATCCGTCTTTTTTCCATACTTTTCATGAGCGTACAAACTATAAGCGGGGTGGGGAGATAATCTCTGGCTTACGCCTTTTAGAACATCATAAAAATGACAATCGCAATCAAACTGTCCTGTGGCAGAGCTCATCATCTTTATCTTTTTGTTCTGCTCACTCTGGAGGGGTGGGGGAGGCCTTGGATAAAGGGTAGTTTTTGCACGATTGGGACAATGATGATATATTGATAACTCCTAATGATAAAAATGATGAATATGATGATTATAATAACATTAACATTAACAAATAATGATAACAATGATAAAGTTAATAAAAAAATAATGATGATTATAATAATGATGATAATATTAATAGTGACAGCTATAAAAATATACATAACAGTAACAAAAAAAGATAACTATAATGTTAACAACAAACCAGATTTAGAAACGGCTTACAATAGATGAAATAAATGACTGAATAACTGAAACTGAATTTCTCTTATTTATCTTACTTTATTTATTTGTTGCAGGACTAAAACAATACCACGATTACATTTTTCAACAATTCACTTTTGCATCGCGCTTCCACTTCCAAAGAGACGACGACGTGTATTGCAAGGCCTTGATTTCAACGCCGTATTCTGATAAATATTGTAGGCATCAAGGATGATCTTTAGTCTGGAGATCTGGCCAGCACACACACACAACAACACACACACACACACACACACACACACACACACACACACACACACACACACTCACTCACTAACACACACTCACACTTACACACACACACACTAACACACACACACACACACACACACACACACACACACACACACACACACACACACACACACTCACACACACACACATACTCACACACACTCACATTTACACACACTCACACTTACATAAACACACTCGCATTCACACACACACACACACATACACACACACACACACACACACACACACACACAAAAGAAAAGACGCTTCCACGAAGACGTTTGTCGGGAAATATCGGGCAAACCACCTGATTATTTATATAATCATGCCTTCGATTATATTAATATTAATAAAAAAAAAATCATATACTGACGACGAGCTAAAACTATACCAATAATTATTCTACTTAATGACCCGACATCCCACATACTTTGGTGTAACAAAAATGATAATTGCATCAAAATATATTTAGAAAACAAATTATGTTTATACCACAATGTGTTATCTCTCTTTCCGTCGTCACACCCAACATCATCATCATCAATAACGGTATGCTCATGTTTGAGCAGCCGTGGACCTCTCCACCATCCTTCGCCACTAAACTCGATCTTACGCTTTCTTTTTACTTGTACCATCGACAGCCGCAAATATCTTTGATATTGTCGCTCAGTCTTGTCTTTGGTTTGCCTCTTCCTCTGTTTCCTATCACCATCCCTGTCAGCAAGTCTTTCTCAATACTTTTACTTCTCATCAATAAACTTTAATTTCCTTATGTTCAAGATATCCAACAGCCGGTCTTTACAATTCATTTTTCTCAGCACTTCATCATTCGTCTTCTTCTCTGTCCAGCTAATACGCAGTACTCGTCTGTAACACCACATTTCAAAACTATTGATCTTTTTCTTGTCTATCTACTTCAGCACCCAACATATGATGATGCAATTGGGAAAACTAATGAGTTCAATAACCTCAGTTTTGTCCGTAAGGTAATGCTTCGGTCTTTCCAGATGATATTGAGAGCAATTATGGCGTTTTGGGCAATGGCAATTCTTCTTTTCATCTCCGGTGAATCATCATATGTATTAGTTAAAAACAGCTCCAAGATAAGTGAACTCTTTCATATTTTCCACAATCATTCCATTGATTGTAACATTGTTCATCATGAATCTTCATGATCTTAGTTTTCTTGGCATTAAGAAACAAGCCAGCCTTTTCGCTTGCTTCTCTAACTTTATCTAGTAGTTGTTGTAGTTCAGTGATACTGCTGGCAATCAAAACTATATCATCGGCGTACCTCAGATTTAATATTTTGTATCCTCCAAACATCCACAGCTCCTTCAAAATTCTCTAGAGCACCTCTCATAATTGTTTCAGAATATATGTTAAAGAGGTGCGGAGACAGAATGCAACCCTGTCGCACTCCTTGTTTGACTTCGAACCATTCTGTTAACCCATAAGTGGTTCTTACAGCAGCTTGTTGTTGGTCATACATGGAAACTTCATATCGTTCATGTTATTCCAGAGGATATCGTGATCAACAGTATCAAAAGCTTTCACATAATCGATGAAACACAGGTATAGGTCTTTTTGATGTTCTCTGTTTTTCTCTATGATCAATTTTAGATTTAGAATCTCGTTTCAGGTACCTTTTCCAGGGCGAAAACCTGCTTGTTCGTCTGCAATTTCCTCTCTTAACTTCAACTTCATTCTTTCAGCAATAATTTTCAACAATATTTTGCTGCTGTGACTTATTAATGCAATTGTACTATTATTGTTGCATTGGAGTGCGTCACCTTTTTTAGGTATGGGAGTAAAGATTGATTTTACCCAGTCTTCTGGCCATCTTATATTCCATATTTTTGTACAGAGTTTGTAGAAGAAGTATTCAACACTTTCGCCAGCATTCTTAATTAGTTCTGCTGTTATTTCATCTATTCCGGGGCTCTTGTTATTCTTTACTTCTTTTATGGCTTTTATAACTTCGTCTAGCAGTGGCGGTGGTTCATCTTCGTTGTCACTGAGTCTCATTAATGTTGTTGTTAGATCTTTATTCTTTTTGTATAGGTTGGAACAATATTGATTCCATCTATCTTTGACTTCTTTTCCATCACATAAAACAAGTCCATCTTCAGTTTGATAGTGTCCATTGTAGGTTTAAATTTTCGTTGTGATGTTTCGTACTCCTTGGTAGAGTTCTTTAGTTGTCTTATTGATAGAACAGTTTTCAATTCTCTGGCAATGTTCATTTAAATATTTTTCCTTATCTTGTCGCAATAATCTTTGAATTTTTGTATTTTTTTTTTGTAAATTACTTTTTCAACTGGATTATTGATATCCTTTGATTTTAGGCATCTTCTTGTTTCAATTTCACTTAGTGTTTTTTTCAGATATCCAGGGGGAATTTGTCTTTTTCTTTTTGGCGATAGTTTCTTAAGCAGTGCTCAGCATGAGTTCTTTTCCTTCTTCCCACAACTCATTTGGTGTTTTATCATCTTCACATTGATTGAGTATTTCAAATTTGTTTGACACTGTAATTCTGTAATTGTTATCAAGAGTTTTGTAGTCGAGCTTTAGAGGTGGTGTTGGACGCTCCATCTTTTTTAGTCTTATTTTAAAGTCGATAGTTAGTAGTTGGTGGTCACTGTTGCAGTCGGCACCAGGTCTTGTTTTGGCATTTTTTATGCAACTTTTCCATTTTTGGTTCAGCACAATGTAGTCAATTTGGTTGCGTGTTCTTTTGTCTGGTGAAAACCACATGTACAAGTGTCTTGGGTGGTGTTGGAACAATGTATTGGCTATAACTAGATTATTTGTACTACAGAATTCAATAAAATCTTACCTCTTTCATTTATATCTCCAAGGCCGAATTTTCCACAGGTGTCATTTTTTAGATAATTTTTTCCTACTTTGGCGTTGAGGTCTCCCATGATTAATTTTACATCTCTGTTAGGGATTGTGTCTAAAGTATCTTGGAGAGAGTTATAAAAATTTCCATTTCTTCATCACTTGCAATATTGGTTGGTGCGTAGCATTGTATAATACTAATGTTATGATGTTTTGCTTGTATTCTGACTTTTAAAATGCGATCATTTATTGGGCTGTACCCAATTAGTGCATTTGCAGTTTTTTTTCGTGAGAATCATAGCAACTCCGTGACTATAATTTCCTTCTTCTTTTCCAGAAAAAAGAACTGTCTTGTTTTCTTGTTTTGAAACTTCCATTACTTTTCCAATTGGTCTCACTTATTCCTAGTATTTGAATGTTGTATCTATCTATTTCGTTACAGACAGTATGTAATTTACCCATCTCTTTCATTTTCCTTACGTTCCACGTTCCGATTTTTAATGTTTCTTAATTGGACATGTTTTCTTTATCTTCTTTGTCTTCCAGATGCATGTTTAACATTGTCAGCCTGGTTGCCCACTGACTAACGCGCCCCTTGATAACCCACGCGACGGGCGATGTGGTATGAATTATCATTTCTGTATTTAATCATTGGTGTAGAGGTTTGTCAGGAGAAAATAAAAGTTGAGTGGAATCCCCAGGCTCCTTCTCAACTCGCAGTCTCCAACTTACTAGGAGGAACTATCTCTGCTGCTTTAAAACAGTTACACTGTAATACGCCAGACATATTATTTGGTGAAACCAGTAAACAGTAGAACTGAAGGTGTTTTCACCAGATATCCACTGCCCTGCTGCCGACAGTTTCACCGCAACCCTGGTATAGGGAGCTAATAGGGTGCTATCCTTGTTCAAGGGAACCCCAGGGTGCAGTTTATTGTCTTACCCAGGACAAACACCCAACATACTACAGTGGATTTGCGTTCTGTATCATCTGTCCATTCATCAAATATGGCGTTGCTAGAATGCTATATTTGTAAAGGAATATTAGCTAAGTGGAGATACCTGGTAGCTTACAGAGGGGATAGGGCACATGGTAGCTTTTAAGGCATGCAGAGAAGTTTCTCGGACCACAATAGCAGTGAAATTATTCACATAAAATCCTGTTAACAATATATCCTTGTAAGGAGATTGTTATTGCAAGATATGGATGTTCAAAGTAGCTTGTAATGAAAAGGTTGAAATAGGACTCTCAAGTTTTCCCGATAGAGATATTCCAATTTCTAAAATGTAATTCAACGAAATTACCCCCTACAGACAATTTGATATGCCTTATAATCAAATCATCACCAAAGGAAACAGTTAATCTAGTATTTACTACACAACACAGTGTTGTCTTCCTTTCATGGGAATATCACAACGATGGTGGGAAATAAGTCTTTCTCTATTCCCATTTATTTATTCATTGGATTCTGTGTTTGTTTATTTGGTTTATTTAATTAATCCATTACTCTTTAAATGTCTAGGGCATTCAGCAGACTGAACATCCTTCTCAATTAGATTAAATATATTAATATTGAACTTCGATAAGGATAATCTGAGGTGCTAAAATAAATCCATTTACTATAAACAAAACTTATATTATAGATGAACTGTATTAATAAGCAAACAAAACTAATCAAACCACACATACTTGCGTGGAGCAACACAATATATACGTAAATTTTGCCAGCTGTCTTTACGTCATGGAATTCGGGCCAATTCTGTCGTGTTATTTCACGCGGAGCAATATCCCATTTTCATGATGATTTTCACTTAAACATCATTATTTAGCTTCTTTAACTGAAAGGGAACATAGTGGCAACAATATCTCATACGAATATCTCATACATGAGATTTAAAATCATAAAGAACCAACCAAGAGCTAGCACTACCATCTGCCAAGTGAAATGGGAATCCTGGCTTGCCTAATCATCACAAATTATAACAGGAGTAGTAGATGACTTAAATCTGGGTGACATGGCAAATATCGACCTTCAGTGTGAGATTGTGTAACAACTCCTATAAAAAATCTTTCTGAAAATAATCGAAATATTTCATATCTTAGTTTCCCTGGACCTCTACTTAAACTTTCATGCATTTATCTTGGTTGACCCCTAGGCATATGGTCATCAGTGGATAGCACCTTATGGTTTCCTTTGGATGGTAATCTTGCAAAATACTTTTCATAGAACCATGATCTATGTTTGCAGAAAACTGCTGTATAGCATATGCTGCCCCCAAAACCCCTGCTATACTGCTTATCATCAATGATAATGGCATCGAAGTTCCACAAGTAATGTATAGGAGGGTTTTCAATATTCTGAGCTTCCAGATTTAAAGGAATGATTTTCATTTGAAACGACTTATTACAGAACTTGTCCTTTTTCTTCGAGGAATGGCTCCAAAAATTTCTGAAAACATTGATATCTTTGACCAATTTTGCACAGCCAATAAACTTGCCAAAATATCTTCTACAATTAATATCCTGGGGATCTGCTAATCGTAAACCGTCCTTTTTCATCTGTTAGACAACTGATCTTAGCCAGGGAGAATCTAATAATTTCTATCTCGATGATAATTAAATATCCCAGACTGAAGTGGTGAGGGCCTACGCCCTTTTCAACCGAAACCTCTGGCCTTCAACTGTTTCCGCACCCTCCCCGGAAGGAGCTACTTTTGTGAACTCTCTACTTTCAGGATCCCTATCGGCTGGCTTTCTCAAACTAAATGGGGTGTGATTTGAATCTTCCTCCATCATAACTTCGAATGTTTAAGCAAAGCTCAGCTCTATGTGAACCTTTGCACCACTGGAATACGAGTAGTACTATGGGCAAGTACATGCGAGGCTGCATATATTCCGATCTTTATTCAAACTGCAAATGTTGCAAACAACAACAAATATTCACATGCCGTATAAAATAATTGAACTCCCATAGATATCGTAAGATAAAAGAATATAACCAAAATCACAACTCCAAAATCTTAAATTTCCACACTAATACACATTACATTTACATATGGCACAATGATAAAGAATTAAGCAACGAGAAAGTCACACTAACTATTCATAAACATTTCATAACTAATCATTTCAATGTAAAACAAAGAATAGATTTAACTCGCACTATCAAGCATCCCAGTTCTTCTTGAAATTTATAATGAACTTCCAAAAACAAAACAACTACAAATGTTTTCAGCAAACAGTTCCACCATTCTTTCATGATCACCTGTACCATGTATCATTGTCTACCGTCATCATCATCATCATCATCAAGGGGCTAACGCCGACGGGGGTGCATGGCCGCATTCACCCTTCGCTTCCAACCACGAGGGTCCCTCATAGCGAGTCTCCAGGCAGGCCCATCTCTAATTCCTCATGACAGGTCTCGTCGAGCTGCCCAAGCCATGACCTCCTGGGTCGTCCCACAGGCTTCCTCTACCCAGGGTTGTCTCACAAAGAGACAACCTGATAGGCAGGGTCATCCACAGGGAAACGAGCTAGGTACCCATATAGCCTGAGTTGGCGATTCCGGATTATGCAAGTAATAGGTCCCATGCCAGTCTCACTGTGTAGCTGTCGGTTGGACAGTGGTCCTGCCAACTGTACCCCATGACCCGGCGAACTGACTTGTTACAAAAGTCATCAAGACGAGACTCGAAGGCACTAGATAGCGTCCAAATTTCGCTTCCATAGAGTAAAACTGGCAGTATCAAGGCCTTGAAGACACGTAGCTTAGCCCTTCTGCATAGGTACCGACATCTCCAAATGCTTTTGTTGATCAAGTTCTTGGCTCTTGCTGCCAGACCAATCCATATATTGACTTCATGGTCTGACAGCCCAGAGATATGGACTACGCTACCAAAGTATGTAAAACTCTCTGTGACTTCAATGTCCTTGCCGCAAGCATGGATTGACTGAACGGGTTCCCCTAACAGTTTTACATACTTTGGTAGCGTAGTCCATATCTCTGGGCTGTCAGACCATGAAGTCAATATATGGATTGGTCTGGCAGCAAGAGCCAAGAACGTCCTATAGTGATCGTTCACCCTAATCCTAGAAGGAGATAAACATTACAATGTGAAATAAATACGAATGTTGACTGTAATATCTAGAAATTAATTTTTGGTGTGATATAACACATGTTACATAAGGCCTTTTTTGTAGCATTCCGAAACCCCCAACATGTACGCGCACATTATTGGAACTCGTTGAAATATTTTTATACAATCTGAATCTAAAAATATTTCAACGAGTTCCAATAATGTGCGCGTACATGTTGGGGGTTTCGGAATGCTACAAAAAAGGCCTTATGTAACATGTGTTATATCACACCAAAAATTAATTTCTAGATATTACAGTCAACATTCGTATTATATTCACATTGTAACGTTTATCTCCTTCTAGGATTAGGGTGAACGATCACTATAGGACGTTCATCCAATATTGGCATTTAGGGAAACTTCACCATCAACTCACCCTTATCTGATGGTTATTCATTAAGGATTTCTCGTGTGGCGATTCCAGTCTCCTTCGAATTTTTCTCTTGTTTCCCCGTTTGGCTGGCGAACCACGTCGAATCTCTCTCTCTCTCTCTCGTCTAGCAGTCTTGCAGTTTCACAAGAAGGACCACACGGCACCCTCTTGTCATAAGAACACATCATTTTCAAGAATTAGCTGAAAATTCAAGACCGAGAGCAACCAAATGCACGTCGATCTGCCGCCGCGTTTCACAGGCTTCGTCAGTCTCTACGATGTTGCCACATTGTGAAGATATTTTTCCGAATGAATAATCAATGTGATGATGTCGTGTGTGTACACACGCAAACACACACATA